>NW_017534497.1:78957-121688 GCF_001853355.1 Bactrocera latifrons
TATTAAATATTATTATATAAAGAAGGTTCACACAAAATTTCAAGGAAATCAGTTATATAGAACTTGAAATAATGCAGGTACCGAGTGGAAAAAACTAGTTTCGAGAAGAACGCGCTTAAAAAAGTGAGTCAAATTTCAGGCAGTCTAAGTTATTTATTAGTGCGCTAGGTACTACGTCACTAAAGTAGCTGTAGCTCTTAAAACAATTTTAATTTTTAAAAATCCTTTGGAGGATATGTTCTTAAGGGTCTAAACATTAAATATATTAAAAAAAATCGAATTTTTCAGAATTCTAGAGTAGAATACCTCCTTAAGCGCAACGCTGAAACAAGACAGCAAAATTAAAAGATACCTATGATAATGCATGAAGACGGTGCATCTTTCCCGAATTAAGTAGAAGCACTGCTAGCATTCCTAAATTTTATTCCATTTGAATTCAAAGAACAATCGATTTTTTTTCTTCTTACTATTCTGAAAAAATCACTCAAGGCTTAAGATTATTCAATCCTTATATGATTTTGTGGCACTTTAAGAAACATTTGAAGGCCCAGTAATGATTCATTTATACTGGATCTAGTTTGCCATTTGCAAATCATGGAAATTTATTACCTAGCCAGTGGATCGGAAAAAAGGAAAAATTTGTTCAACAACGACGCTATCGTAGAGACATCGTTGCAGGGAATCACTGGTCCATATTATGATTTCCTGGATTTTCCGTCCCGAGGTATGAGACTTCACCTAAAAGTTGGCGGCCTTCAAAGTCCTCTCATGTCATCTTGAAAATAAAATTGTATGTCTCTGGAATGGTATATGCATTTAGTTATTGATTCATCGTACTTTTAGTACTTTTTAACAGTACCGTTATATAGGGGTGGACGAAACTATTTCCGTTTTTATTCATTTTTTATCCACAGAGTGTTAAAGGGATGTAATTTGAGAGAATTTGGGAGTTGTAGCTTAAGTGGCGTAGGAGATATGCACATTAAAACAAATGGAGGGCGGGCCACACCTACTTTTTCACAATTTTCGGCCCGCGTGTGCCCCTTGATACTTCGATCCACTGAGCCAAAGTACAGTTCTATTTCTAAATTTGGTGCTTAGTTATTGTCTTTTATACGATTTCATTTAATTGCATTTTCTGTGTGTGGTAGGGGACCCATTTACGAGGTCCATCTTACTTTTTTGCCAAAGAACATGTGTGCCAAGCTTCGTCACGATATCTCAATTTTTACGCAAGTTCAACCTTGCACGGACGAATGGACGGAAAGACAAACCATCAACCGAATTTCAAATCGTCTCGTCGTCATGCTTACTTATATAAAAACTGATAAATTTCATGTTCCCTACTTCTTCAAGAATCGAAGCGAGATTGTCTGTATAAAATTTAAACTTAATATATCTCCACAAGAAAAAGTCTGACGTTGTGATATCACACGATTTTGATAGCCAAACGACTGGCTCAAAACATCAAAAATATCTGCTCTCTGCCATTAACTATTACGAAATATCGAAATATGGACCGAAGATTTCACTGGCCCAGAAAAAACACCAAACCGTTTTTTTTTTTTTTTTTTCACAATGAAATGGTAACTCTTGAATCTTTTCAGCTTGTTCTCGAGCTACTGCGTAGGAATAGTGTAATGAAGTGGTACAGCGAAGGCTCAAAAACGTCGAAGAGAATTTCTGCACTAGTCGCAGGACCACGCACTAAACTCAACGTGTCTATGGGAAGTTTTCAGAGCATTTTTCAAGTACAAGCCTTAGCCATACATCCGAGCGCAGAGATAAAAATGCAACGCAACTATCGCAACTAACGTACATAACATAACGTATATATAACCATAATTAGCGATAGACCTGGGGCAATATCAATTAAAACAATATCTACCCACGAGATCAGATCGCTACTAGTGTAGGAGAGTAGGGAACAACTGAATACTCTATCGGAAGATAGTGCAGTGCACCTCATCTGGGTGCACGGCTACAAAGGTGTAGACGGGAATGAACCAACTAATCAACCTCTCTATGGACAAACTAAGGTTATTTGTGACACTCTACCCTGGCCACTGTAAACTCAAGAAGTACTTATGTAACATGGGCCTAGCTTTTTGTGCAAATTTGCGGTTCTGTGACAGACTGTATGGTAGTCTGAATAAGAATGATAAAGGCCCTTGGATTCATATTTTCAAATAGGGATCACATCGGCTCACTATCACCTAGCTGTATATTAAAATTCAACAATATACCTAAAATCCTCATACATTTATCTGATAAAGATCACACAAAGTCTCAGTCTGAGTGTAGAGTGTAGAAAGTTTTTTTTTTTTCTAAACCAGTAAGCGTTAAGTACATATGCAGCTCTGCAATGTCTGCGCTTCGCAAACGAAGCATGCAAATCACAGGCGGCTAATTTTACGCAAGTTTCTCGAATAACTTCATAAACGTCATGCCGACACCTTCGCAACGTGCCACCAATCAATTGTCGCTACCGAAGCCGCGGTCGCAGTGGGAGCAACAGCCACAGCCACAGCCGCCGCCGTCATTCCTGGAATGCGTAGCATAAATTAATTGAAGGAAACGCGCCAGACGCTGTGTGGCCTGTCAGTTTTAGCGACAAAGTAAAGGAAGCGGAACAACAACAACAAGAGATGTTGAAGTGCATATACTACACGGTGTGTGTATCTATGTCTGTTTATAACTAATTAGAAAAGCAAACGAAGAGGCAAAGTGTTGCAAGTGCGCGCCTATTACGGCGAAAGTAATGCAGCAGACTGCACATTTTCAGTTACATTTGAATATACATACATACCAGTATAATATATCCGTACATAGGCATGTAGAGAAATTAAATGACAGACGCGTTTGTAAGCAATGTGCAACAAGCGCGCTAGAGAAAGAATACTAATTTGTAGGCTGCATGTGGCTAACTGAAAGTAAACAGAATAGAAGAAGAAGACAAGTGACAGACTTCAACGCAAGCAACAGTAATAACAATAATAACAGAAAATACTACATGCAACTTGACAGACAAAACACAGTCGCGCAGTCGTTATTGCAAAGGGAAAAGGTTGAAAGTGGTGTTGGAGGAACTAAAAAAATGAGAAAAAAGAAACAAGAAAAAAGTTTAACACCGGCTACTCCAAAGCTATAACTACATACAGATGAGGATTTCCTATCATAAAAAGGTGTAAAAAGATCTTTATCTCGAGTAAGATCGATCGCTAGGTCCAAGAAGAGTAGTTAACCATTATGATGCCTGTGTTGGCGGGAATTTGAACAGACTCTGCTACTTGATATCTCCTTCAGTGAATCATATCCTGCCGTCTTCTCGATCTGTTAATCCCATTCTGCGGGCGTGTGCCGCCACCTGACAGTGACCAGTTAGTATTCCGATGATTTTCCTACAGTCTTTTCTATCAACTTTTGCAGTTTTGTATCCAGGTAGCTCGTTCCATCGGATTTCGATTTTCTTTCCCATGCTTCTGTCGAGATCGTCGTTAGACAATGCATGAGTTTCCGAAGCCGTACACCATTCTTGATCTATCTCGTCCACTAATTCATTGGCTTCGATGCCCTTGTGGCCTGGAAGTTGCTAACTTCTGACAACACTTTCCACTATTGTCCTGCTTTTCAAGACACTTCTGACCGATATGCGATACGTGGTTGCTGCCTTGATTGCTGCTTGGCTCTCTACGTAGATATTGACTCTAGAATTGCCCGCAGGTAAATCAAAGGCCAGCTCTGCGTCTTTCAAATTCTGCTGCAACCAGTAGTCGCCCCTCTGATTTTGCTGCGCACTTTTCAGCGAAGAAGTCTATAGGAGGCAAGTTTAGTACCAGTGCAAGAGAGATGGATTTCTGTACGCCTCTCCACCATACTACTGCACCATAGAGCAGAGCTAGGCTAAAATAAGCTATATAGAGACATGAGAGAGGTAGAGAGATCCGAGGTTTTGCCGAGCATCTGCCTATACGCTTATAACCCATTGCTAGGTTTCCGCAACAGTTTGCTGTCAGAGACTAGCTCAAAGTACTTGGTGCGGTACGTAATAGAGAGTACCATTTATAGAAGAGAACCTCCATTTGTTTACTCTCTTGTGAACACAAGCAGATCCGTTTTCGCCGGGTTCAAACCTTCACACGCTTGCGATGCTCAGTTCTGGACTGTATTGAGAGTGGTGGTCATAATACTGCTAAGAGTCTGTAGAAAGGCTTCCGATTAACCATTGTGAAGCAAGATCAACATCTATTGCCTAGATACTATTCAGAATAGATTCCGTAGAGACGTTGTTGATCGCTCCAGAAATGTCCAGGAATGCTCCAAGAGCGTATTCCTTATGGGGTCTAATATGTGTTCCTGCATGTTTCCTCGCGAGACTTACAAACTTTTTGTTAAATCACCCTATTCCTTGTAAAAAAAACCCAAAAATCCAACAAACATAAGAAAGTATTAAGTAATTATAAAAATGCTTTAAATTTTTTTATATGACTCCGCGCCACCAAAAATGAAACAAAGTTCCGGAGTGCAATTATTACTCTCTTTTTTCGGCAAAGAAAGTGCCAACACGGCACAAGGTGGCAATGTAGGCGGCATGTCTGCCACTTTTTTGCGCAGTTTCTATTTTTTATTTTTATTTTTTTTTTGTGCTGAAATGTTAGTTTGTTTTTGTGCTTTTGCCGACATAATAGCCGCCTTGGGTCCGCCATTCAGCCAAATGGCATAATATTAATTTGCGCGCCGCACAATCCACAGGCCATAACATTCAACTAAAAAAATATATAGGCTTACATACATACAAATAAGCAAGCATATGTCTGTATATTCATGCATTGACCGGGATCTGCCTCTGTCTATTGTCGCCTTTTATAAATTGTGCATGTCCGCAAGCATATGCTGTTGCAAGTGAATATGCATACAATTATTTGCTCAGAAGTCGGCTTGACTCTCTACTTGCCTGCGCAAACATACAAACAAGCATACACATGAATTTCGCGCTTGTGGCAACGGCTTTGTTGATTGTCTATTTGTGGGCACAAACAGCAAAATATTTCTACTCCTCCATTCATTTAGGCAATTTTAGCGGTAAAGTACAGATGTTCACTTTTTGGTACGGCAAATATTCATATTGAATTTTTTTTACAGTTTTATGCAGACGGTAGTACGGTGTGTCATTTATTTTCATAGTTAACTCACACTTGAGATTCGGGATTTGTGTTATTAGCTGGAGTTTGTGATATCCGATGGCAGCGGATCGCACTTATGTAGAAGAAGCAAGCTATTTGTCAGACGATAGTTAATGAAAAAGTGAGTTTAGATAGAAGTGAAATTTCATAAAGAGCTGTAATTATACCCAGACCATCTCAGTTGTCTGTCTTAACGTCAAAAGAAGTCACATTTACATTCAAAACTTTTGGTATACAGTATAGTCTCACATAAAATTATTATTTATTAAAGAAAGTTTGATACATATTAAATATCCATGACTGTTTAGTATTACTTATTGAGACGCGGTTTCTGATTGATCCACAAATTCCTTGAAGGAATCATTTCAGTCATATTTACTCGAATCTAGCAAAGCTTTAATGTGTGTGCCTCTCTCTCTCGCCCTCTGGTCCTCTAAAATTCCTATAAGTGATTGCCGAAAGCATATCTACCCGAATCCAGAAAAACTTCAATAGCTCTCTCTTTCTCTCTCTCTTTCACTTTTCTAATATCTGTAATTATATCCACTCAAAACTTGAAAAACTTCCCTATCTATCTCTCTCTGATTTATAACGAACCAAATCCATGGATTGATGCAATGTGTGCTAAATGGCGCCGTCTTGTTGAAACCAAATGTCGGCGAGGTCACGAACTTAAATTTCAGACATCAAATAGTCGGTTGTAATGGTGCGATACGTTCTCACCGGCATCATTTTTGAAGAAATATGGGCCGATGACTATATCGACTCGAGATTTTCTGTATGAGATGGCAGCTCTTGAATTTCTTAAGATTGCTCTTCGTCTCAAATGCGACCATTTTGCTTGTTTACATACCCAATTAGGGCAAAAACGAGCCTCATCGCTGAACAGAATTTGCCTCGAAAACGCCGGATCATCTTGGAACTTTTCAAGAGCTTGATTTCTATACCGAATTTCATCCAACTGTGAACACTGTCAGCAAGTGTGCGTTTTAACTCGCCACTAGTACTGTCATATTTCCATGTCATGTTATTGATAGTGGCAATGGCATTGGTGTAATTGCAACACAAAAAATTGTAGAAACCGAACGCCTTTTGAAGTCTCATATTTTCCATGCACTCGGCAAAAATGGCATGAGCCGCCAACTATTTTCTTTTCATTCAAGAATTTCTTTTGGCCCATTTTCTTTCATAGACTCTTTTAAATTTTTTTGTTTTTTTCAAAGCGTCTACTTTTCAATGCTACTTGCTTTTCATATGATTTTTGCTTTTTTTAGAAAATACTGTTTTTCATTTCCGCTTGTAATTTATCCGCTGGCAGCACAGCAAAGACAAGGCTCTAACGTTAGCCACAAACGGGCTGCTTCGTGTAGGCGCATTTTTATAAATTAGGAAAGCGTATGAATGACTGTATGAATGGCTGCTATTAGCCGGCTGTCGCTTGTTGAGCGGTGTGCATTACACACTGCGGACGCCACAGTCAACGCCGTAATGGCACAATATGAAAAGTCTTAACATAGGCCGTGTGGCCGGCCAGTTATGGAATTTAATCAACACTATGCAAAAATGCTGGTGGAAGAGGTCAATTTGGATGTTTTGCAAGAAAGTATGATTGCTTGTTTTACATATATGTATATGTATATTCTTATATTATATATTAAAGAGTTTCTGGTATGGTGCTAGTTAGTTACCTTGTGTATTTAACTTAGAGTTCCGAAGTATGTGGGATGCCAAGTTGATAGCATGTGCGTTATTAGAATTGAAATCTACGAATTTGCTGAAGTGAAATTTTTTAAACAGAAAATATATGTTAAACCCTCTTTTAAACTATTAAACTATAAGAGATTAATGCAGAGTTAAGTGTATGAAAGTAATGAAATGTTTAAGCAATTTCAGTCAAACTCCGTGGGAATATTACATTTCACTATTTGCGCGAGGGAATGAGTGCTATTAGCTACTAATCCCATCCACGATAAACTTGCTTTAGAATGTGGGTAAATAAGAAATGTCATATATCACTACTTTTTTCTCTGATTTGAACTGAACTTCTTAACTCTGATTCCGACGATATTGAATATCTTCAATATCTATCCTTTCAGATATGCGGTATAAGTACCGATTAATTAAATATATCGTAATAATATTGTATAGCACCGATCTGTCACTGGGAATGAAAAATTTATTTATTTTAAGAAGCCTAAATGGAGAAATTCGGGACGACCATTAACATCAACTGCAAAAATAGAATGATTCGGTAAGAAGGCAACGATCTGTGCTTGCTGGGATCAGAAGGGTATGGTATATCATGTGCTCCTAAAAGCTGGTGAAATTATTAATACTAATCGCTACGGAGAATAAATGATAAATTGATCGAAAAACGATCAGAATGGGCCAGAAGACACGGCAAAGTAATTTTGTTACACGTCAATGCAAATGCAAACAAAGCAAAAACTCGTTTCAGGATATAATCAAAGTAATTGTTATCTACTGTTTAGGATATATTTTAAGCTAACTTCAACATGGTGTCAAACTGATCGGAAAGAAAAGAATTAACCATCCAAAATTAAATAGTTTTATTTACCAGGCAGTATAAATTTCCTGATGTCCCTCTCTCCACACTCGAACCGTTGCACCTTCCTCTTATTGATAAAGTCGAGTAACAAGAGCTTACCCTTTACAAGATCGGTTGCCATATACTTCTATAGAGAAGCTGTTCTGACGAGATAGGTCATTACATCAAATGTGATATTTTGACTCTATGAAAACCTGTACAACCAGCAATGTTTTATAGAAGCAAGTGTATAGTTGCGAAGCTCACTCAAAAAATCTGGGTACAGAAAAGAATTCAAACTGCAACATTCTGAAATCCTTCGCTTCGTGGTCTGGATCGCTGAAAACTTAAATCAATGTGTCGAATATTATACTCTTGATAGATTTTCCTCTGCTCACATACAGATGCTGTCACTTGTAGGTGGAGTAAAGTCACTGGAGAAGAGGAGCAGGGTAGTTTTTCACGGATGCGGTTTTTCACGGAGCTTATTGTTAGTCAAGGAATGTCTGTTCCCAGTGCCTGGTCATAGCGGAGTAGCAATCGATTTCATCGAGTTGGAAATCAGCGAAGACCCGTACTCTTACGCTCTAGCGCTGGACTCATAGACTTTTCGTGAACTTAGTAGGTGTTGTCTAACAACAACATCCTGTGCAACTGCGAGATACTTCTGGCTAGTGTAAAGCACAGGAAATCCACTAAACTACTTGGTTACAATATGATATATCTTCATACAATTTTAGCAGTTCTTACTGAACGTTGTCCAATAGCAGTACATGTGGTAAGGAATCTAATCGGAAATTGTATGGAAGAACGTTGATGGGAACATATAGGCAATTATCAAGTTTTTGACTGAGACTGAAATCTCACGGCAGTCATATATTCGATGAACCTGAGGAAGTGGTCGGCATTGATCTTAGCTTCTTAACAAATTTGTGGCAGATATAACGCGTTTCGTAGACTCTTGAGAGTACTTATGATCAGTACTTTGAAGTACTTAGGTTCAACTGAATTGGAGTTCTTAGCTGGCTAAGTTGTTCTGATTTTGAGCCAACATTTTAATCTATCTTCTGTGTTGCAGGTAATACTACAATTGACAAAAAAAGTTTGTTCTTCACGATCTTGATACTGTGAGTTAAACGAGTTATATACGAAAACAATTAGAGTACTCCACACAAAAAGCTTTGCTTCATTGCATATAACATTGCAAAGAAAGATTAAACTGAAGAAATTCCAGCAAAGTTGAATATTCCCGAAATATGATTTCAAAACTTGTAATTCAGTAAAGCTTTTGTTAGTTATGTTATTATCGATACTTATACCGTATTATAGATAAAACGTTATAAAGTGTCGAAATGAGATCTCTTTTAAGATCGACAATTTAACCCCGCCTAACCTAACCTATTATTATCGATTGCTTATACACTTATCTGTGCAAAATATTCAGTTCATTATAGTATTCTTTCTCTCTCTCCCTTTCTTTTCCTTTTCAGCCATTCACATGCAACATGGCGCAGTAATCACATAACAACAATTCGAAGCGCTTTAGACTAAAATAAGCTACTCGTGTTAAGCGTTTTGCATACCACACGCCCACCTTAATATACCAATACACAATCTAATTAAATTAATTCGACATTTGTGCAAAGTTCACGCTGAAAATCAACGAACGAATTGCTATTGCATACTTACTAGTTGCCAGTTAAAACGTTATGCCGCTAGCGTGCCGTTATTTTAAATGTTACTGCAACCGTTCAAGCGAAAACTACGTGCAGGTCTGGGACGACAACAACAGCAACAACAAGAGAAACAACTGAGGTAGCCGTAACAAAAATATACGCAACATTGACTTTGGCCTCGGACAGCGGGGACAGCAACTACAAAAATAACAATAACAACACAAATAATAGCAACAACAAACGCAATAAAAGTTGCACTAACAACAAAATAATGAAATCAGCAAAAACCAATAACAACAACAACTAAGCAATCAACCTTTCGCATTCGTTCATGCCACATTCAATATACAAAAACAATTGGGTGGCAACCTTTTTGCTGGACAACTAACTACAAAGTGTGCGCGCATAAAAACGCCAAATAGGGAAGGTGGCGCAAAAACAAAAACAAAAACAAACTAAAGTTCAGCGAACAGTGAATGAGGAAAGTCAAACGAAAACGGAAAATATCATAATATGGCTACAATAAAAATTCGACAATTGAATTCATTTAAATTGCAACAGCAGCAGCAGCTGCAGGAGGAGTTGCCGAAAGCCAAGTGCCGCGGCGCAATCGCTTTGCTGTTTAGCCGTTGTACGTATTGCGCAACAAATTATTTGAAAAGTTATTGCCGCATTAAGCGTCATGGTGTTAATAAAAATAAAACTTTATGTTGGCTGACATTGACTTTGATTTTATTGAGCTGCAGCAGTTGGCATGGACGGCGCGGCGAACGTGGTGGCGGCGGTGGCGGTGCGTTCTGTTATGCGCTCGATATCGGTAAGTGCTAAGTAAATTTACATAAATACACACAAACATACTGAAATACCCTTCACGATTGCAAAATATGAATAACAAGCGCTTGATTTGGATCGGTTAGTTTGTAAGGCACCTATATGCTATAGTAGTTCCATCTAAACCATTTCTTTGGAGAATAAAATACTAGCTTAGGAAATAACCCGTGATAAATTTCGTGAAGATATCTCGTTAAATAGAAAGTTTTCTATGCAAGAGTTTGATTTTGATAGGCCAGTTTGTATGGCAGCTATAGGCTATAATAGCTCGCTCTGCAGAATATCTTAGGAGATTGCATTATTACTTTAGACAAGAATTCATGCTAAATTTTGTGAAGATATCTCGTCAACTATCAAAGTTTTCCATATAATACTTTTATTTTGGCTGGCCAGTTTATATGGCAGCTATATGCTAAAGTAGTCCGATTTAAGTAATTTCTTCGCAGATTGTGCTACTATTGTAGATAATAATCTGTGCCAAATTTTGTGAAGATATCTCATCACATACACAATTTTTCCATACAATAATTTGATTTTGATAGATCAATTTGTATGGCAGCTATATACTATCGTGGTCCGATATCGGCGGTTCCAACACACAAGCAGCTTCTTAACGGAAAAATGACGTGAGCAAAATATCAGTTCGATATCTCAATAAATGAAGGACAAGTTCGCGTATATACAGACAGACGTAAATTAAGGCTAAATCGACTTATCTCGCCATGCTGATTATTTATATATGTACATACATATACATACATATATTATTTTTTCTGAGTATAGTCTCCGACATTAAGGGTGCTACAAACTTCATTGCAATCTATGCAGGGTATAAAAATACATACCAATAGCCGCGTATCGCCCATACGCCAATCCCCTTCTGACTTTGCAAATATTTGCGTTTAATTGCTGCCTTTTTGTGCGCAATTTTATTGCTACTGCCGCTATTTTGTAGCAATTTTTAGAGCCATCAGGTGCACGCTCCGCATACAATGGTGGCAACATTTTATGCAACATTTCAATTGCCAACAAATTGTATTCAAATTGCATATAATAACTTCGATACTTTCGGCGCTTATAGCTGCAAGTTTATGTTGAAGTTTTGTAGCTGTTTTGTGTTTATTTAATTACATAATCAATTACCTGGTAATTGGAAGTGAATGATGTGTGATGATCTCAATTGGCGTATAAAATATGTTAGGTGGTGTGAAAGAGGCAGTGGTAAAGTTTGCACAAGTGAATGTATAAATAATTCAGTTTGGTGCAAGTGGAGCTCAAAATGCAAAAGTTTCAACCAAATTTTGTTCTGAATAAAATAAAGTCAATGTATTTGAAACAATCTGTTTTATGCCTTTAATATCAAATTTCAAAAACAATGTATGGTTCTAGTTCACATCGCCTCTTGCTTCGGCAACTGCTAGTCGTTGATACGTCATATAGGCTGAAGAGCTCCTCTCTTCATAAAACAAAAATTGTGTGTTTTTTCTTAATCCTTTCGATCCGAGAAGCCTTTGAAGTAAATAAAACATATTTCGCATAATCAATACGCGTACAAATGAACACGTGTTTACTATTTAAAATGCCATCAAATACTGTTAATAATAGTATAAGCTACGAAATGGGACAAATTTAACTCTTTTTATTATTTTTTATGCTAGGCATCTTTCAAAAATACACCAGAACACATACGTTCCGGTTCGAAAGGGTTAAACGCCGTTAGTAATTCAAAATTATTGAAGGAAAGATTTTGTCGTCTCAAATAGGTTTATTGCTTTCGATGCGCAACTGATCTGTGCGGAGCCTATCAGAACACTTACGAATGATTGCTTGCTCTGAGTTAGACCTTCAAAATTCAGTCGCGATTGGCAGATGGGAATTCGATCGTGCGATACATCAACTTTGCTTTTGTATCCAGCTATGCACCATATACATATGTCTTATTATTAGCTGGCGTAGACACCGCTTATGCGGATATAGCCTACTTTACGAGAAGAACAGCGCGCCAGTCGTTCTCCCTTTTCGCTGTTTGCCACTAATTGGATATTCCAAGTAAAGCCAGGTTCTTCTACTTCCACTTCCCTCGGCGTGTACTACGAATACTCTCAGAACTCCTGTGGTTTCATCCATTCGAACAACATGACCCAGCCAACGTAGTCGCAGTCTCTTAATTGGCTGAACTATGACAATGCCGTTGTATCGTATGTAGCTCATCGTTCCATCGAATGCGATATTTGCCGTGGCCAACGCGCAAATGACCATAAATCTCTCGCAGAACTTTTCTCTCGAAAACTCGTAATCCTGACTCATCAGATGTTGTCACAACCTCTGCACCATATAGCAGGACGAGTATCATGAGTGACTTGTAGAGTTTGTTCTTTGTTCGTCGAAAGAGGAGTTTACTTTTCAATTGGCAAAAGCTATTCTGCGTTGGTTCTCGAGACTGATGTTGTTGTTGGTATTAGTGCAGTACCTTCTTCATGCAGCTTTGCAGCTCGAATTATTTTCTTAAGGAGTACATTGTAGAAGTCACATGTTGAGAGTCGCCTAATGTGAAACCTTTGTCGGTATCGAACGGCTCGGAAAGGTTTTCCCGCTACTGACGGAGCTTTTGGTATTGGTCGAGTACCAAGTTCAGACATAGCGGCATAAAGCTAGCTCCTTTTTGTGCTGTCAAAAGCATCTTTGAAATCGAAGAAGAGGTGTCTGTGACGATACTCTTTTCACGGGTCTTTTCTATGATTTAGCGCGTGGTATATACGTTTGTAGAGCGGAAGCGTTTTTGACACCACAATTACCGGAGCGGAATGAGTGAAACCAAAAATAGAGTACCAGATTTGTACAAAAAAAAAAAACATTTCCTTTGTCGAAGGAAAACGGAAAAATGTGGGGAATTTTCTCTTGAGGATTTCATCTTTGAAGTAGTCTCCCATAACCACAACCACAAACCTGCCTGGAAATTTGTTTTTTAGTAGAAAACTTTACGTTTCAAATGTCATATAGCGAAACCGAAACATGATTATAGGTATAAGTAATATGAGCTAAAATTTATAAACAAATCCCTTGTAATAAAAATATATATCTTTGTAAGTAACCTATACACGTTCTGATATACTTTTATAGTATTTAGAAAACAGGAAAGTTTAGCAATAGCCTTAAGATCCTTGTCACTTTATTACATATATATGTATGTATATTTTTGCCTTAGTTATTGAATATTCGGAAATTTTGAAATATTGGAAATTTTGAGAAAAAATAAATTTATCAAAATTAAAATATTTAAAAAATTTTAAATGGATTATAATGTACTTATGAAAGTGTTGTACACAATAACATAACACAAATTCAATTGTATGCACATTTGAGGAGAAAGTGCTGATATTCCCTTAGTATTACACAAGCATTAGCCGCTAACTCGTTGACCTACTTCCCACATAAATCTCCAAGGCACACAAGCAGACCGCCCAATGACATCAAAGGGGAGGAAAACGAGGACGCACAGCGGCCGAAAAAGACTAAATTGATTTTCATAATTAAATATAATTCATTACCAGCAATCTGTCATGCACAGCGTTCATCAATATGCAATACAGCTGGGAACTGTACCAAACAGACAGATGCGCATTTGTATGTTGATATGTATATTTGTGTGTGTGATTTGAAAGCAACGCGCGGACAACAGTTTGCTAAGTTGGGGCCAAATGAATGATGAAAAGTTGGAAAACCAGCCAAATGCTATACTTGTACATATATATGTTGTTTTGTAAGTGTATGACTGAGTGATTGCAATAATTGTATTTATTTGTTTATATATACGAGTATGAGTGCATGTATTTATCTAATTATTTGTTTGTTTGTGCGCTATATAAGCATATAATTAAGTAATTGCGTTTTGTAAATGAGTTTTTCGGCTTGTACTTCAACACATACACGCAAACATACACACAGCCTTTTGCGGCCTTTCAGTAAACTTGTTTATTTTGTATTTATGATTTTACGTGCTTGCAAGGGGGCTTGCCTTGGCACCCCAGTCAGACGAGAAGATGTTGATTAAGTGGGCTGCTGACGGCCAGCAGATTTTCTTATTTCAATTTTTGTTCTTCAATGGTTTTTTTTATTTCAAAAACAAAAAATGTTTTCAACACAGCGCCGTATGACCACTAAGATGGTGCGTAGTTTTAATATCCTGAACATGATTTTAGTTTTCTAAGAAGTTTAAAAATCCTTAAGAAAACATCAGAGACCCTACATATACATATACATATATCTTTATATACAAAATAATAATTAATATTAACATCTCAGTCGATTTAGCTATATCTTTTTGTCTATCGCCAAACCCTACATCTGTATATACTGAAACTAGAGTGTCAGTTTTTGGGATATCGGCCTGAAATTCCTCACACGCCCAACTTTTTTCAATAATATGGTCATTTGTCGTAATTGTTGATATCGGACTACCATAACATATAGTTACCATATAAACATATCGGGTAAAATACAGTCGTTGTATAGAAAGCTTTTTTACTTGACAAGATATTCTCATGAAATTTGGCTCAAATAATTTTCTGAGGTAAGAGTATAATCTCTGAAGAAATTGTGCAGATTGAACTACCACAGCACATAGCCGCCATACAAACTGATGAATCAAAATCCAGGCGTTGTCAGAAAAACTTTTTTATTTAACGACACATTTTCATGAAATTTGGGAGATATAAGTTTCCAAAACAATGCAACAATTCCTGCAGAAATTGTTTGGATCAGACCACTCTAACATATAGCTCTCATATAAAGTGAACAATCAAAATTAAGATAAAATACTTTATGCTGCGCCAAATGCACCTGTGAAGGGTATTTTAGCGTCGGTGCAACCGCAGTTAACTTTTTTCGTTGCCTACCTCTCTTAACGGCACGTTGCTGCTACAACTTGTGCCACATGTTGCGCAAATATGCTTGGCAGCTCAACTAAGCGCGCCAAATAAAGCTGAAGCATTTTTGTTGATTTTCAGTTTCATTTCACGCAGTTTCTCGCGCTTCAAGTGCCAATGTCTTTAACCCGCCTCTCACCACTCCGCTCTATTTATCACACTAAAGTTATGCCTTCACTTCACAATCTTTTCTCGTGTTCATTTATATTCTTCAGCATATTCATTATTCTCGTTTCACTTCTTTTTTTTCTTTTTTTTTTTTTTTTTTTTTTTTTTTTTTTTTTTTTTTTTTTTTTTTTTTTTTTTTTTTTTTTTTTTTTTTTTTTTTTTGTTGGCGGTCTCGCATTTTATGCTTTGACTTATGGCGTTTAAGCACTGAATGATTGCTTATAATTATTCACTTAATGATAATATTTTCGCTCGTTGATGTGCGAGCCGAAAACAATAAAAATGGCAATTAAGATAAAAAAAAAAATAAAACTAAAGTAAATTGAGGCACAAAAACAAAGTCTTGCGAGTACTTTATGAACCCTTCTCTAAGTTTGAAGACTGCGGCAGCTCTGTTAAATTTGCTGCTTGAAGAAAATAACTAAAGTAAATCAGAGATATGTATATTAAAAGCGACGAAAACAGAGGAAATCACTTCAAATGTTTGACTTATATCAGTCAGATCTTCGGTAGTTTTAAAGCACTCTGATTTAGGTTGACATATTGGGAAGACGAAAAAGTTTTGTTATTTTTCCGTTGGAGACATGAATGTTTTACTGTGTGTTTGCTGGGATTGGAATGGAATCATCCACTATGAGCTGCTTTCATAGGGCCAGACGCTTAATTCTACCTTCTACTGCGAACAACTGGATGCTTGAAGCAAGCGATCGACCAGAAGCGTCCAGAATTGGCCAACGTCAGATCACACACTTCGTTGATGACGCTAAGGGAAATCGGATGGGAGGTTCATCGCCGTATAGCCCGGACATAGCGCCAAGTGATTACCACCTGTTCTTGCCCATGCTGAACGCCCTTGTTGGTGTAAAGTTGATCTTAAAAGAGGCTTGTGAAAAATGGCTGTCCGAGTTCCTTGCAAATAAGGAGGGGGATTTCTACGAGGGGGTATTATGAAGTTGCCGTGTAGATGGAAACAGATTATCGAACGAAACGGCACACATTTGAACTAAATCCGTTCATTGTAACACTTCGAAAGCATTGAAGAAATATCAAAAAAGCAGAAAGGAGATATTTGACAACTTTATATCTTTGAAAGTATTCTCCGAAATTTTACGTTGATTCAATACTACAAATAGTTGTTAAGATACGCTCGACCAGTGATAGAGAAGAGAAGGCTGAAGTTCTCAGCAGAGCCCGCTGCTCTGCAACAGTTTTTGCAGATCTTTTCTATAACAATTCTCCATTATCACCTTTGAGTAGCGGTTTTCTCTATACGGTACCACTATCTATTAGTCTCAACTTTTCTGCTTTATTCATGCCACATTAAGCAAAACCCCATCCACACCATCTACCATTATATAACATACCACAATTAAGTTATGATTAAGTAATGTGAGCGGATATAGCAACTCTGTAAGCGTATCTTTACAACAATAATAATTACGAAGTTAATCTCACCTCGCCGCTATATTGATTGCTTTAATCAAATCAGCTTACCGGGATTTGTAAGAATTTATGACCAACTTAAAACGATCACAACAGCATATTAAACTCAGGCAACTGGTAAATGATAGATTGAAATAGCCTTTAGGCATAAGCCGTAGTGATTGCTTGCAACAACAAATGCACGACATACCGACAAAGCGGTCACTATTTAGGCCAGGCGGGCGAGTACACATATGAACTCAGTGGAAACCACGCCACAGTGGCAGCCGCGTAAATGTCCAGCAATCAGGCTTTGGAACGTTTAGGCAAAGTGAGGTTAATAGAAGAAGGAAAAGCGCAGGTTAGTAGCGGTAGAAAAAATAGTGAAGTGCCGCGGCAACAAAGGTGTTGAGGTGTAAAAAGTGCAGTGGCGCGCGCGGCTGTCAAATAATAGAGTGGCGGTCGTTGACTGACGGACAGAATTGACAGTTGGCCAAGAGCAAAAGTTGTGTGTGCCGCAACGAAGGAATATATAACGAACATATAACCGTATACTAGCACGAGATATAGGCCATATCATATATTTACGCCCCATTCAAGTGACGTTATTTAAATGAGTTTATCGTGATTGCAATGTATCGCCGGTCACATGCCACATATGGATATGAATTTGTAATGGGTGATTCAAAAACAAGTTAGTGTTTGAGTTAGGCTTAAAAGATCGGATGAGTTTCATCAATTTTATTGTAATTCCGCTTCAGTTTTCTATAAATTGAAAGAAATTTTCTAAAAAAGTTAGCTCTTTTGTAATGAGTACCACAAATTTGTAGACCTTGGATTGCAATTTTATATTTCTCGCAGTTAATACATGCTCTTATTCTACTGAAATCGAAGCTTTTGCTTTACAAGTAGCATATTATTCGAAACCGTTTGGAATGCCTGTCCCTGCTGAGGAACGGATATTACTTCAAAGTTCTGAATCCAGAGTGGAAATCTAAAAGTTTTCTATGCCATTAGATGTTATGAATACAACTTCCCAAAAGGTCTCCGTCCATACCTTCTATATTTTTGCTGAATAGGAGGTCCATTTCATTGTGGAATTGTTAACCTTACTGTCACTTCTTTGAACATAGATGCTGTGATGCCTAATCTTGACTCTCACTGCCAACCTATAACCAAAACTAACAAAGGACCGTTTCCACTGAGTCCAGAAAACAGAGCGAAAATCTATGAATTTCATTTGAGATCTCATCGACTTCAACTTTATACATTCATGTGGTATCTTTTTGCTTGTACAGGACAGAATACATAAGTGATTTTAGACTCAATACATCAAAAAAAAATCAAACTCAATACATCAAACTTCACTAGATATTTCTCAGGAATCCCTCGTGTTGGTTCATGAGTTATATTCGGATTAAATATGCTAGATTTTTTGCTTGCTCTGGACAAAATATTGAGTTTATGAAGCAGTTCTGGTCGATCATACTTCATGGGGTTCCTCGACAGACCCTTCGCCACCGACTCGTAAATTACATTAGACAACTGGACCGACAGTCTTTCTTTCTTTTCGCTATTCGGCGCGAATTGGAGATTCCAAGTGTAGCTAGGTCCTTCTCTACTTGATCTTTTCAAGCGATGGTCTTCCTCCTCCATCGACTGTGATATTCGCCGTTGCAAATGCCAAAGGGCCATAGATCTTTCGCAGAATCTTTCTCTCAAAAAGTCGTAATGTCGATTGCCTACTCAGTCCGAAGCAGCAAGCGTTATTCTGCGTTGGATTGCAAAGCTGACATTATTGTTGCTTTTAAGACTAGTTCCAACTGCCAACAGTGACATGTTATTATATTTCGTCTTGCCCTCGTTCATTACCAGACCCATTCGGCCCTATCAGTCTGTTGACGGTGGCGTTATATGAAATATTGAGGATGGTTGTTCTCGTCATGAACGACTAAAATAATTATGCCGTGTCGTTTCTTTATTTTTATCAATGCTTTTAGAAACTATTTGTATTCAGTAAGCTTTTTGTGGACACCCATTCAAGGTGTGGTATTTGATGGTTTCTAAATGTTCAATTTCGGGTTTGCGATAGAGCTGGGCACTCACAAAGAAAGTGGAGAACGGTTTCCTAATTGCATTCGAGTTTGCAGCTTATTATCCAATGGTAGCTATAAGACTGTATAAACATTTCATGTACCTTTTTAATGAGTTCTTTAGTCTTGCCTTGCCATATTTTGACCATCAATAGCCTCGCTATTTTGGATTTGGTTATAGATTTCCATCTGTTCTGAACTACTTGTTCAAATTCTGTATATAGTTATCTCTTGATCGTTCCGCTCGCAATACATAGCATTATATCTGTCTCGGCTTCGTCTACTCGTCCACTGCAAAGCCAACTAATGGCTAAATTTGGTAGAAAAATTGTTGTATATCTCTGTGGTTATTTAATAAAAATCCGCAGTTAGAAGTTCTGCTTGGAAGATGCTGGCTGTGTTTGGTAGACGGATGGAGAGAGGGATGATAGTATCATTGGTGTATACTTCTGTGCGTCGTTTGCGACCCATGGGGGTAACGTTTGTGAAGCTCTCTATTTAATCTTTTTGAAGCATCTATATCGATCGGAAGAGCATGAGAAGTGAGGTAAGAATTAAGCTTGCGAACCACCATATACCCTGTAAGTACTATACATAATAGCGAATACGCTTCGTCTACCGCAATAGGTTAGTCGCTGCCTCAACCAACAGCCAAACAAGTTTCTCTATTAATCCGCGTGCAATTTTTCCTCTAAGATGCCATTCACCGATATCAGCAAATCAGTGTTAATAAATTTCTCAAGCTTTTTCGCGTCGCTCAAAGCGAACACATATCAAAATGCGCGAGTGTGCGCCATGTAAGGCTTTGTCGGTCCATACACGTCGCGCTTGCGATCGTTGCTCGACAAAGTGTTGAAAAAATTAAATAACAATTAATAGTTGTTGTAGCGGAAAATCGCATTGCGCATGCGCGCGCTATTAATTTAGAAAATACGAGCGCTATTCTGCAGCGATTGCTGTTGTTACTGTTGTGGTTGTTGCTTTTTGGTCTACCCAGTTTGTGTGTGTGTTTGTATGTAGCGGCGTAATGTAAGCGATAAATTTCATATGCGCGATTCGCTGATAACGCTTAGCCGCCAGTTGGCATTTGACAGCTGGCATGGCTCTGCGCGCTATTTCACATGCGCACAATCGCATGAAGATATTTATGTGCATATGTGCCGTTAGTGCGCGATTGTTGCAGCATGTTGTTGCTGACATGCATTTAAGATACAAATCGCAACCAGTGGGTTTTGGGGTTTACGGACTTCGCACGCAAATTAATGGCATTTCCTGGCATAATATATTGACATTATTGCGGCTTTTACTTGCAGCCGTTATATTTTATTATTTACTTTTATTTTATGCTATGGATTTTGCGTTTAGCGTCGTTCGTTTTGATTTATTTAGCCACGATTTATGTAATTTACTGAAGTTGTCGTTAATAAAGTTGCTTTGGATTATGTTAATGCTCATTTGTGTAAGTAATTTCGATTCAAAACTAATTAGATATTTAAATCGCTTTAGAGCTTTCATTTCTATGCTAAATGAAGCCATACCGTAGGCAAAAAAAAAGTAAGCTTTTAATTTTAATTGAATGTGTGAAAAGCCATTCGTCGACATAATTATTTTTTGACTCATCTGTGCCAATTGTCACATCAAAATATTCATTAACATTCGGGGAATTTTACGATGAGTGAAACTACTCAATAAAGAAGTTCCATTAAATTTTGTGTGCATAATTAAAACGCTGATGCCTTAACGTTCAGAATGTTTGAAAACTCTGCGGTGATAATTGTTTGTAGCGAGCAAGTGTCTTTTATTGGTACAGGTTATTCAAAAAGGGCCCAGAACGCGTTGACGACGAATCACGTCGAATCACGTTAACAAGTCAATAAAATATTGGAATTGGTGCTTGAGAATCGACGACTAACATTAGAGATCTTATTGGCATTATTGGAATATCGGAACCATTAGTGAAAGCCATTTTGAAAGCGTATTTGAGCCTAAGAAAAGTGAAAGCACGATTGTCCTCAAAATCACTAAATTGTTTCGAAAAACAATGTCGTCGGAAAACGACGTCAGAGTAGGTAAAAAGCAAAGTGATGTTGAAAGGTGTCTTCAATTATCTATTTGTGGTACTCACGGAATCCCTTTGACCGGCCAAACTGACAACAAGGAAGATTATTTGTATATGGGCCGACAACTCTTGGTTTCTGCACCACGATGATGTAACGTCATATACTGCATCGAATTTTCTTGAGTTTTTCGACAAAGTTTCAACCAATATTGTGGCTACTGGCTATTCAGCTAACTCAAACACCGCCTCCGAAGAAACTGTTTTGAGTAAATTGGCTGTAACAACTGTTTCGAGGATTGAAAAAAAGGTTGATACAAGTTTATTGGAGACAAGAGGGATTACTTTGAGGGGGACAACGTAGATTTTATTATAAGCAAAGTCTTACTATTTTTTGCCCATAGTAATAGCCTTCAATACCGTCTTCGATTCGAATTTTATCTCCTCAGTCTTATCAAAACGGCATCTCGAGTTTGCAGAATAGCCAGAATTCGGACGTAGCCAAATCAACCGAATACAGTGGTAGCGTAAAGATATCAGTCAAGTTGTTGACAAAAAAGTCGGAAAAAATCATTGCAGTTTCACATGGTGAATTATAGTGATGAAAGAACTGCCATAACAGCTGTTCAACGCGACGATTTTGTTTTAAAAAAATTGAGCGATTTTAGCACCAATCGAAGCTCATATTCTAGTATCGTATGCCCTAAATTAGCTTCCTAAATTAATAAAGCTCAAGAAAATGAACTTATTTCTTATATGCTTCATTTAACTGATTGACTGTCGACTGTAGTTAGATTTATCTTTTGCTTCAGAATAGGTTTCAGTTTTCGCGATCACGTATACATTCTTCCCAGAGATCAAAATTTTGAGGCCTGAGAACAGGAATTGGTCGATGGGGTCATATCTGGAGAATACGGTGGAAGTCGTGGATTTCTGTCGCCGTTTTCATTGTTTTGACAAAACAACATCTTTTTTTTTTTTTTCTTCAAATGAGACTATTTTTGGGCGATTGATAATTTTTACTTCCAAAGCGAACCTGGGATCGCCATCATGGCTCCTATATAACTACTCGTATAAATTTTAGTGAACCAGTACTGTACCATTTTTTGATTCTAAAAAATATTATGTTTACAAATAATAGGTTGTCAAAAAAGTCTTGCGGTATTTTTAATTTTCTTATTTTATAACGGTTGGATGACTCATGCCCAGCTCTTGACCGATGCTACGGCTGCTACTATGCCGGTCTCTTTTGACCAATTGAGCGATTTTATCGCAACTTTCGACGACAGGCCTTCCAGAGCGTGGCGCATCTTCGACCACCTCTACACCAAAACGAAAACGTTGAAACCATCGTTGTGCGGTGGAAATGGAAAAATTTTGTTGTCGGCTTGAGATGCATTTTTTCCATTATCGTAGTGGTACTGTAAAATATGCCGTATTTTGTCTTTATTTTGCTCCATGTTTGCGACGCTATAACTCACGAACGACTTAAAAGAAACGACAATCAATCAAACACGTGTTATAGCATGACCCGTTGCGACGAATAAAACTAGAACTACGCGCTCTCAGCGCTAACTAGCGAAAATACCGCAAGACTTTTTTTGACAAACTATATGTATATGTATAAAGCATAGGTATTGAGACCTGGTTATTCTTAATCATATTTTGAGGACGACGACTTAGTAAACTTTCTTATCTTGAATCAGCAATTCTGATACACCGGAGAGAAAACATCATGGGATACATATAATTTAAGACATTGTAAAAGAAATCCCTAATAAATTGGCTCATGAGTACCACACCTCTTTAAAAAGTTTATCACTCAGGAAAATATAAGTAAGATTTAGTATAAAAAGTTAATTTTTATTTGCTTTGAATTTAACGTATTACTTAAAGTGGATGACAAAGGAGTTTCCAACCTTCTGAAAGAAGGAAGCTTTAGAACTTCTGAGGAATCAATGTAGATATGTGTACCCTGACGTTGTCTTCTCATATTGGCTAAACAAGCCACTTCTGCCTGAATACGTCCTTTCAAAGATTCAATTGTTGAAAATACAATTCCAAATTTAGAGTTTGGACGTAGAAAAGCAGCTCATAGTGGATGGTTCCCTGGCAGTTCCACCAAACACATTGCAAAATCCGAAAGAACGTCGTGGCTTGATCCCCTACGTGATTGGATCAACACATGGTTGGCTTTAAATTATCGTAAGTGGCAAAATATTACGGTCCGGTTTGTTGTTCGCCATTATCGAAGAAAAACTCTAAAACATAGCTTATTTTATTCTTAGTGGGGTCCAATACTGAGTCGAGGGAAAAAAGTTATAAGTTGTTTTTACAACGAAATTTTATATTTGCTACCTCAAAAAGGTAACCCGATCACACTTATGCAACGCAAGATACGGACATCTAGGGTATATATTAAAAAGTAATGTATTAATTTTTACTAAACCTAATACCTAAAGGATGATCCATTTTGAGATTTTTTACTTTTTAAAATAAAAAGCACAGAAACTTCAAGTTTAATAGGGAATGTTTTTTATCATTCTAAAGAACACTCTTTGGCAATTATTTTTTGAAAATTATCACTTTGAAATGGTGGCCGCGGCTACGTCTCAGATGGTCCGCCCGTCCATTTTTCAATGACTCGTGCGAGCATTTCGACTGCTAACTGGCGAATGACACACGTAATGTTTTCCTCCAAGGCTTGAATCGAAGAGGATAGTCCGCATGGACTTTAGATTTTACATACTCTACAGGAGAAATCCTAACGGTGTGATATCAGACGATCTTGGTGGTCAATCGACCGGTCCAAAACGTGTAATTATTTGCTCACCGAAATGTTTTCATAATAAATACATTGATTGATGCGATGTGTGGAAAATGTAACCGTCTTATTGAAACCAAATGTCGCCAAAAGCACGAGCTTCATTTTAGGCATCAAACTCAGTTATCATGGCGCGAAAATGGTCGCCATTGACGGTTACGTTCTCAACGGCAAACTTTTTTGAAGAAATATGATTGCACACCAACCCGCCTTTTTTATTTTTTATTTTATTTTATTTTTTTTTTTTTTTTTTTTTTTTTTTTTTTTTTTTTTTTGTTTTTTGTATGAAGTGGCAGCTCTTGAATCTCTTCAGGCTGTTCTTGATATCAAATCTGCCAATTTTGCTTACTTATGTACTCATTGAATCTGAACAAAGCTGAAAAAATGTTTGTTGGAAAAGGTCGGATCTTATTGAAACTTTTCAACAGCCCATCGAGCGAAGCGGTGTTGCTTGGGAAAGGTCTAGCGACTTCAGTCCCTGCACAAGCTATATTTTGTATACTTTCAATTTAAGAATTCGCCAATTCCTTCGATACGTCAACTTGACTTACTGCGAGTGGCGCCTATCTCCACGGTCTTCGGGTACACAACTCTCAGCTACAGCTGCTATATTTTCTTCACTTCACCACTATTCGTGGTCTATTCGGTCAAATAGCTTTTCGGCAATGACGAAAGAAGTCACTCATTTTTAAAATACAAGCCTTTAACACTACATTAGAACAGACTTATGTAGGGTGTAAGCAACGACGAAGGCAGTTTTAAATTTGATTCAGTTATTAAATCGCTTATTGTTGCATGTGTGCGAGTTTTTAAAAGTACAAGAACGCATTTTCAATTTAAAATTTCACCGATTGTGCGTTTTTTCATATCCTTGAGGCATGCAGTGCACAAAAGTAGTCCTGCCATATTTTCGCATTAATTTTTGCGCTTTCCAAACTTTATTTATTAAAGCGCTTTTAATGATTTTTGTTTTTGCTTGTTTCTTTTAATTCGTTTTGCTTATAATCAGCGTTGCGCGCAGCAGTGATTCGCTTAATTTTCCGCTAAATCGAAAGCAAACCACCGCCACAAACGAAAATACATACAAATCGGCCATATGTTCGAAATGAAAATACTTTTCCGCGTATTTGTGCAGTTAATTAAATTAACGATTTTGCGAATATTTCCTTTGCAGTCGTAGGTGTAGGCGCTGCTTTCTTGTTGTTGTTCAAGCTGTGTTGTTTTGCGATTTCAAATTGAATTGTTTCGTTTTTCGGTGTTTTTACGCAAACTTTTTTGCCTCCGCTTCACCCACGCGCCTTTAGTTAGCTTACTTTGTATTGTGTTTTGGCATTGTTCAATAACGTTCAATACTTTATGCAGCTGTGTGTACCATATATACATGAGGTATATGGATGTGCTTGTGTATGCCACGGCGTATTTGCATTCCTGCCAGTTGTTGTTATTGTTGTTGTTGTTGTTCGTCTGTGCTTTTGGTTTGCAATTCCACTGTTGCTTGCCAATTCGATTTGCGCATATTCGCAGCAAATGAAAAAGTCAGCAAACGAGCAGGTAAGCTTTAGCGCGAAATGGCGCGAGCTTACGTTGGCGCGGGCGCGGTGCGGCACGCCCACTACCCACCAACATGTTCAAAACAAAGTTGCCTAATTGATGTATGAGCTCCGTTGCTGTTGCCGATCCAGTTACAACAGCGGGAATGCGAAAGCAACAAGAATAACTTTTCCGTATGGCGAGTTTGCATTTTCCGCCACTTTTTGCTTTTGTTGTTGTTTATAGGTGAATTTTTTGTACCTTTTACCTCCCAAAAGTGTAACTGGATCCGCTACATTTCCGTTGTTTTGGCCGCTTGATCCTTCTCTCCAATTACTCCCAGGCGTTTTTCGCACAACTCCCTCATCCCTTGGCGTTGCAGTCCTTTTGCGCTGCCATTGGCTTCCTTACCTCGGCTCTTGCGGCTAAATCTCCATTTTCATTTCTAATTGACGTGAATTTACACCGGTGTTGCCTTTGTTGCTCCAGGTTACTTATTGTTTTCACATTGTTGCTGTTGTGTGGTTGTTGCTTTTTCAGTTCGGTTGTTTGTTGTTTCTGGCCAGTGATGTGTGTAATCGCTGCTCGCCGCTTTTGGTATTTTGCGCTTGCAGCAGAGCTTTTGGTAACTCGAAATATTAATTAAACCCAATGTAATCTGGTATGCTGGTGTCTGGTGTGGGCCATGGAACCCTCATTATTGAGTTTGCTCTCTATTAGTTGTGTCCCGCGTATTATTTTTGCTGCTATTAGCAGTTGCTTTGCTCTTAATATTCATTACCGGAATTGAAGATGGCTGGCCGGTTTGTTGTTTTTATTATTTTTGACCGCATTTGCGCAATAAATTTTCGTTTGGTACCCATTTGCTCTGTTTTGTAATTATTTGGCGTTAATTGATACTGGAAAATTTTTCGGTCATATGGAGTAATATGTGCCGTTGAGGATAATATTTGCATTTGGAGTTTCCATATGTAACATGTTCTCATGGTAATATAATATTAGGTTGTCAAAAAAGTCTTGCGGTATTTTCGCTGGTTGGCGCTTAGAGCGCGTAGTTATAGTTTTATTCGTCGCATCGGGTCATGCTATACCTTTTTGGAAAGCTCATTTCACGCGCTAACACGTGTTTGATTGATTGTCGTTTCATTTAAGTCGTTTGTGAGTTATAGCGTCATGGAGCAAAATAAAGAGAAAATACGGCATATTTTACAGTACTACTACGATAAAGGAAAAAATGCATCTCAAGCCGCCAATAAAATTTGTGCAGTTTATGGACCCGATACAGTTAACATTTCCACCGCACAACGATGGTTTCAACGTTTTCGTTCTGGTGTAGAGGTGGTCGAGATGAGCCACGCTCCGGAAGGCCTGTCGTCGGAAAATGCGATAAAATCGCTGAATTTGTCGAAAGAGACCGCCATAGTAGCAGCCGTAGCAGCGGTCAAGAGCTGCGCATGAGTCATCAAAAAAAAAAAATTTATGAACAATTGAAAATTCAATAAAAACACCGCAAGAAATACCGCAAGACTTTTTTGACAACCTAATATTTGGCTGAACTTTCTTTAATTAAGACAAATTAAGGAAGTTGCTCAGTTCAAAGTTTTAGCAAGATATTGTGGCCATACCGTAATACCAGGCCGTCTGGGATCAGTTCGACCGCAGTTTATATCGAAAGCTATTTAAAACTCTCGAGTACATACTTATGTATATATCATACCTCTCTTGCGAAGCCTTCACTTAAATAAATTGCAAAACAAGCAAAAATAATAATAATTTTGCAAGAACCGACCAAACAAGCAGGAAAAACCTGTGTATAACCTTCAGTTTCCTAACTTTTAAATAGAAATTCTAGAAGAAGAACCAGTTCCATTAGATGACTGCTGTCTCTTAATTCGCTGAACTCTGTCAATGTCGTCGTATATCTGATACAGCTCATGCTCCTGTCGACTGCGGTATTCTCCGTTCGCAATGGTCAAAGGACCATAAATCTTCCGCAAAACCCCAAATATTAAGCGTTGCATCTTTGGTATGTAATCATTGAATCTAAAGTGAAAAATATAAGAAATTAAATGGAGTTAGGTTAGGTCGAAAGGCTGATCCTCGCACTGATCCTGATGTAAATCACTCGGCATTTAAGGGTGGATGAATCATTCTGAGTTTTTCAAATTTGTTATTACAGCTAATATCAGCGAAAGTATCTCTGCTAAGATGTTTCAACATTTGTCCAACAAAATCTGGACAATTGTTAGAAAAGTGCCTATATAATCCCACTTAATTTTTCTACATAAAGCTTTGTTAATTTTCAGCCGACAAAATATGTAGCCTCACCATATTTGAACACATTAAAGAGTATGTAGTCAGTAAATCTACCTTTGCGGCAAGATACAAGATGCTAAGAATGAGGTCCATAATTCGCCATTTGAGCGGAAAACGATAGAGGAATGCCAACCCGTTCGCAATCTAGTGAAAATGGGTGCCGTCTCTAGCAAACTCATCGAATTTGTGGTTATGGCCGAACTTGATGTGATACGACATCTAAACAAGTCGCAAAGTAGCCTGGTGCTCCTATTAAAGAAGTTAAGTCAAGTCTAGAGCGACCTATCAGCGAGCTAAAGGCGATATTGCCGCTTTGCTTTCGAAGTATGAAAATTCGTAACACTCCGCAGGAATCTAAACTTCCAAGCAATTTATCTATTGCGACTTTGATGCTCAAAAGACACTACAATGGTTTGGTTGCCTCAAAGAGTCACCTCTCTGCATTTCCTCTTAGCCTCGATGCATTGGTGAAGAAGCTCACTTCACCTTTTTTACTTTGACTTCGCCAACTTATCAATCCCAGCTTTATGTTTTATGTTCGTAAAGAAAGATCGAGCAATAGATGGTTTCGTGATGTAGTGATCCCAATTTTCAGGAAAGTAGCGGTGGATTTCAGAATGTCCCTGCTTGAGCCAACTCATGTACTCAGCATTTCTATTTGGTGTAGAAACAGAGTTCACAACAGCGCGCCAGTCATTCTTCGTTTTTACTGTCTAGCGCATTCTAAATGTAGCCAGGTCCTTCTCCACCTGGTCTTTCCAATGGAGTGGAGGTCTTCGTCTTCCTCTACTTTTCCCGAAGGGAAAATATTATCAGAGCTGTAGAGTTTTTGTCTAATCGGACGACTCTTAAATCAATGCCGTTGTACATCTCGTACATCATATTATTCCATCGAAAACTTTATCTATTTTATTCGAAAGAGGACTTCACCACTCAATTACCTACTCAGTCCGAAGTAGCTCCTGTTGGCAGGAGTTACTCTGCGTTGCAACTCGAGGCGTTGTTGTTGGTATTAAAGCTGCATCCAAGATAGATGAAATTATCTACGACTTCGAAGTTAGTCAATAGCGACATAGAGGCCAAGACGTGAATGGGATAAATGTTTGTTAGATGACAGCAGATATTTGCTTCGCTTCCTTATCCAGTTTGGAGAAACAAGAACTAATTGTTCAGACCAATGATATCAATATCAACGGCGTACGCCAGGAGCTGTATACTCTTATTAAAGATTGTATCTACTCTATTCAACTCTACAGCTCAAATTATTTTCTCCAGGCATAGATTGGAGAAGCTGCATATTAGAGAGTCGCCTTGCCTGAAACCTCATTTGGTATCGAACGGCTCGGAGAAGTTCTTCGATCATCTTTTCATGAGTCTTTCCCAAGATTTGGCATATGGTGAATATCTGCTCAGTTGTTTTTATTTGTCCAAGTCTAAAGCCACACTGATAAAGTCAAATCAGTTCGTTGACCTTATCTCACGGTAGTTGGCGCAGACTGTGGGGGTCCCCTTTTTGTGGATTGCGCAGAGCACACTTAAATTTCAATCGTCGGGCATGTTTCCTCCGACATATTCTATATTCGATATTCTACAAAGCTGATGCATGCTCTTGGCAATCCATCAGCTCCCGCCACCTTTGTAGTTCTTCAAACAGGTAATTGCTATTCGAACTTTTTAATGATCGAACAATGGAAAGTCCGCTCAAATGGCATCGATTTGGGAATTGGGTTCTCCATTTCATGTTTTGAAGAAGAACCTCATTAGGATGAAATTTTCAACAGACTTGAATTAGGTTATGGTAGTTTTCAATATGAACAATGCTGGATCGAAGGTTCATATTGTTATAAATGCTTTTAACGAGGTCTGTATAACTAACAGACTATGTTGAGCTGCTAAGAAGATTCTCAAGAAAGAAAATCGTTGAGGTAAACGAAAAAAATAGAATAAAAAAAATCCAATTGTCTCTCGTAGGAATGAATCCGCAGCAACGTCTTCTCTGAGCATCAGATCGTGTTACATTTCTTAAAGTATTCAAAGTTTTTATACAATTAATATAAATGTATATAATAATGACTACAAATGCGAAGTTCACTACAAATACAGCAACAAATTCGCGTATAGAAGAGCGCAAAAGTTTAAATGATGTGAATTATGACGGAGCTGTGTGATGCAATGACGCGTGGCAACATAAATGGCAACAGCCAAATAACAGCCAAAGTTAACAATGCGTACTTTATGACTGCAAAGGCACCAGCGTGGCAACAAAACGCGAAGCACTAATAACAACACAGCTGCTAATGAAGTTGGCTGCGCATGATGCTGCCGCTGTTGCCGCCGCAATTTTCTTTACTATTTGTTGTTGGCGCTGCCATTTCTCTCAGTAAATACTTAGCAATGTCAGTGGATATTGTTCTTGTTGTTGTCCGTTGTTGTTTGTTATTTCTTTCAGTGCGCTCCCTCTACATTTCGTTTATTAGCGCCACAGTTGATACTTATTTTTGTTGTTATTATGTTTGTAATTGTTGTTATTACTGCTGCATATATAAAGCGCCAGCATGTTGCACGGCTCATTGGCTTTATGCACACAACAACAACAATCGACAACAAGGCAGTCAGTCACAGCAACAGTTGGTACTGAAATCTGTTCTCGCAAACGTTGAGGAGTTAGAGGGCAGCTGTTGTCATTGGTCGGGGGGCTGAAACATAGGCAAATTTAAAATTTGGAAGGAGAATTTTCGATTTAGAAAGAACAAATTTTAGATGTTTGACTTTTATTTTGAATGCATTTGTGACTTCTTTTAAATTTATAGCACTGGAAATAGGGCTAGTTTAAATTGATAACACTACTCAGCGAATCTGAAGAAAAAATTTGCGACTGATGGGCTAAAAGATCGAAGGTGTGCTGATTACGAATTTGAGTACAAAAAATTTCCTTTTTTCATCCCTCACTATAACTCAAAAAGTGCCACGTGTTACGAAATTTCAGTTTTAGCAACCCAAAGTTAGCTAGAAACTGCCTCTCATATCGTAGATGTAGAATGACTGATACAATTATAAGCTTTTGCCATTGGTTCTAAACCAAGGTTCACAATTCATTTACGGTTTTTTTTTCTCAATAGGGCCGCTACAAAAGTAGACTGATAGAGACAATAAAGGACGCAATATTTTTCCCGGTCTTTTGACATTTCTCTTGAGATCATGAGATAAAGAAGTACCCGCATCAATTGAGAAAGACTCAAATCAGTCTCTCACACGTTGTTCTCAAGCGTTGGGCATCTCTGTGACATCGTTGTGGCGAATTTTGCGAAAAGATCTTGGCCTACATCTTCGTGAACTGACCTGAGCAATAACATTAAAAGTCCTTCTGACTGAACCTTTGTGTTTCTACACATGAATCACTAAGCCTTTATGGATCAACGAAGCACCCAGCCGCTTCTCTAGTTTAACCGAAGGTATGCCTACCAAGATATTTCAACCTCATTCTGGCAAAAGCTTCGCTGTAGAGGAGAAAGTGCGTAGTTGCATCCACCTCGCCTTCCTCTATACAACTTTATAAATTTGCAACGGACAAACCGCACTTCGTTTGACTCTATTGGTTAGTGTCCAGTCAGAACAACTAGAATTTCGGCAATGGCACTGGGAAATAATTCAGGGGACTGCAGTCGGATAACTAAATAGCTGAATGCTTTCGACAAATAGGCCATATACACCATACATGAGCACTTGTCAGCGACCTCAAAGCTAGTTTCGTCGTCCTGCTTTCGTAGTGAATGCACGCCTTTCTAAAGATCACTACACTTTGTAGCAGTACATCTGTTGCTTTCTCTGGTCAGGTCACTTCCGTCTCAAAGACACTGCAGTAGTCCTGTAGCCTGAAATTAGATTTTAAGGAGATCATCTGACTCGCAAACAAGCTCATTGCTCCTTCACCACCGACTTGATCCCACCTACTTATCCCTCACATTGCTAAGCGCAGAGAAGAAACCACCAGGAGTTGGTCACGCAATGCAGTGGTTCAGATGCAATCGATGTAATGAGGATTTTCGGACCTCTCAAAAAAGGTCTTGGAGGTTCTACCAATGTGTGTGGCCTATGGTTGGTCTGATAGATTATCATTTCTCTTCTATTGGTCCATAATCCCTGCAATGACAGCCAAGCTTTCAAAGCAGTATTGATATCTTTCGACACATATATCTACAGATTCCTTCAACACATCAGGGGACAAAGTTCGCAAACCCTTAGAGCTTGATTTAGTACCTAGTAGTGAGCTACTCGTTCTGTGATTACTTTCTCGTAAGCTGTAGTAATCCTTAAAACTAATGCTGTTCCTGAAGTAATTTCGAGGAATAGTGCCGAGTTTACAGTCTTTGGCCGGATAAAAATCCGAATCCGTTCCGGTTACTTAAGCTCAACTGTCGTGGGAACGCCCTTAAAAGGGATCAAGTATAATGCTGTCGAGTTGAAGATCAGCCAACTGATCAAAGTACCCTATTTTATGGTTGAATAAGTCAAAACAATACAAAAAATTCACACGCAATTTACTTCCGTTTTTTTTTTTTTTTTTCAACTTATAAATTAGTCATACCAACAGGGCGAAGAAAAGAACAATCAACAATATTTGCTTACTTAAACTCAGCCACCTTATACACTCCTTCATTTAATATTCTCATAATAAATTAGCGAACAAATCAATCAGCCGCAACTAAACGACCGCCAACTCATCAACTCACAACCATTAGCAACTTCCTGGCCACATGGTGGACGCGCACCAGTGAACGGCCGCAGAGGCGATTGGCTGCTATTGAACAATGTGTGGCAGCAATGAGAACCACTGAGTGGCTGCCACGAGTAAATTGATGAATAAATGCATGTTTTGTGTACATATACATATATGTGTGTGTGCCAGTAAAGATATGTGTGTGTGTGTGTATATATATATATAAATGGTAATGTGTACGCTTCCGAAAGTCTATCTGCGTTTGTGGCAGCGCAGCCACTCGACCGCGGCCAATTGCCGCAACAGCAAGCATTCATAATAAAGGCGACAGCGGCATTTATAGTAGCTGTGGAAAGCAACAACAATAATGATACTTAGTTGTGCCACAAGCCATACAGGCGCACTTGGTTTGGACGCTGGCAAATAGAATATCAAATGACTTTGACCAAGATGATGTTGCTGATAGTTTGATAACGTTGGGAGGTAGAGAGGTGGCCAATATAACATACAAACACACAAACATACACACTCCCTGTCGTTAGTACTCAATGTGGCAGCAACAGTAGTCCAGCCGACTGACATCCTTTTGGTTCGGAGCGCGTTCATTAATAAACATGAGCGCAAAAGGTCTAAATCTTCTGTGGCCCGTTGCAAGTTTGTAAGTGTGTGGGTATGTGAGGCTGTAGGGTCTCAACGCTGGCAAGTTACGGCTGCTGTTATTCATATACTGCAATTGCCTTCAGAACGTTAACGCATTGTTGTTGTTGCTTATGAGACTTTGCCCATTGCCAGAGCCTTGAAGTTTTTTATGAAGGATTTTGTGGCCTCCATATGATGAAGCGTCTGCGAGTAAAGAACGCTTTAGTTTACCCAAACGACAGCGTTCGCTTTCCGGGTCAGCTATCGAATTTCGGTCAAACTCTGTGACACACATACTTAGAGCCATAATTCATACAAGTTCCCTTGAATATCTCCAAAAGGCATTTAATCAGTTCGTTTACGCGTAGCGGCAGTAAATTATGGCAGTCAAACAGTCAATCCACCGTTGTAACCATCACTACCGTACCACTCGGTCGATCCTGCCTGCAGTCAGTCAGTCAGTCAACCAATCAGTCGGCCTCCCTGACACTCGTGTGTGACTTGTTAGCCAGTTGTGTGTATGAACTAAGCAATTTAGTTGTTTTTGGTCATCACTAGCCCAACCAATCAGGCCATTTAAGTCACTCAATTTGTTGTTGTTGTAGCTGTAGTCAATCAATAAAAGCAATAACTTTAGTCAATCAATGCGTTTGTCGGCCAGTTAATCAGTCAGTATGATGGAGTATGCTGTATACTCCACTTGGTATTCACTTCGTTTGCCTCGCGTGTGTGGTCTCAGTTGGGCAAAGTTGGTTTCTTTCTTGAGCAACTTTGTTAAAGCTCCTTAAATGGTGCCGTCAATTATAATAAAGTGTGGTAATACAGAACATAATTTATTCCGCGTTTTGCAATGCAAATCATAACAATTATTTAAGAGTGCAAGATATATTTTATGTAAATCCAGAAATAAGAAAAAATAACCGCAAACGTAACCTATACTAATCCTCAAAGTAAACTAAATCACAGAAATTTATAATTTTTGAACTCTCTTATTAAGCCACCGCCAAAGCCAAAAGCTTATAACAGTCAAATATCACATCCTGTTCCGCGTATTCTCTGCCTTCTGCAGGACCCACTTTGTCAAGTTTCTGAAGATAGGATACTAGAGCTTGTGCTGCTAGTATTCCCAGACCTGAGACGTTCCTTCAGAATTGCTTCAAACAACCGTTGAAGGACTTATTACCGAGACGATCTTCATAGGGTTTTTTTTTTTTTTTTGTGTACGAAAAGTCTGATTATTCCCTCCTTACTTTACTACCGCTTGGTTGTTCAGTAAAAAATTAATCGACTAGAATAAAAAACCCGGCTTCTATTAGCGCCTTCTATTTTTTCAACAACTTAGGTGAGAAAGCTAGAAGTCATTAAGATTATTGCTATCTCCTGAATATGGATCGCTTTAGATGAAGGCTGCTAAACACAGCGAAGACCGTGAAGACTGCGAAGATTTTACATGAAGATCTAAAAGTAAATGCTTATAAACTACAGCTTATATAAGAACTGAAGCCGTTCGACTTTCCCAAATCACATCGCTTTGCTATATTGGCTCTGTTCCAATGTTCCAAGAATATCCCACCTTTCAACAAACAATGAAAATTGCCGCATTTGGAACAAAAAGCAACCTGAAGAGACACAAGAGCTGCCATTTCATCCAAAAAATAAAAAAACTGTTTGTTGTTGTTTGTGAGTCGGTAGAATTATCGGCCCATATTTCTTCAAAAATAATGACCATGAGAGCGTAACCGTCATAATAGATGACATTTTGATACCTGAAATTGAAGCTTGCGGACTCGGCGAAATTTGATTCCGACAAGACGGCGGCACTTCCTACACATCCCAGCAATCAATACATTTATTGAGAGAACATTTTCACGTTTCACGTTTTGGGCCGATCGATTGGTCACCAAGATCACACCGTTAGGCTTTTTTTCGCAGACATATAGTGTCGAAAGTCTACGCGCACAATCCCGCTTCAATTCTGGCCTTGAAGCAAATCACGTGTGTCGTTCGTTAGTTACCAGTCGAAATGTTCGAACGAGTCATCGAAAATTGAACTCAACAAATGGACCATCTCAGACGTTGCGGCCAAAAATTAAAAAAAAAAAAATCTTTGAAAAACAAATGCCAAGGAATATTATTTCGAATGATAATAAACATTCCTAACAAACTTGTTTCTATGTTTCTTCTTAAAAATAGCAGGAAGATTCGAAATGCATCATCCTTTAGTAGTGTTGTAGCAACTAGACCGGTTTATGCGGACGACTGTACTTAACCTCAGACTTTTAATGACCTTTTTCTAAACTAAATTTTTTGACAAAGTCGTTCCGATATATCAAATTCGAATCACTCGATTTACATTAAATTTGGAACAGGCACCTTAAAGTGTATGTTATATTATTAATTAAAATTTAGAGGAAGATAAAAAATCTGTGAGATTTTCTACTAATATTTTTGAAATTTTTTTTCTAGTATATGTCATGCAATAATGGCATTTCTACTAATCAATAATTTTCCTTTTTTCCAAATTGCCCTAAGAGCAGAAGTTCTGATCATGAGTATGCATCATTTTGCTCTACTTCAAGGCCGCATATTAATTTGAATTGTTTTTGTGTTTCTTGCTTTTTGTTGCAAATATTTCTTTTATTTTTTTATTATTTTTTTTTGTGTTCTTGAATCATTCACATGATCAAAGGGGGTAGTAAAAAATCCATTTTCCAAACACGGTCGGTATTCGAGTTTCTAGACGAAATATCTCCTTACAGAAACTTGAGAACCCCAGCACCAGGTTTATCATAAGTTTCAGCACTAGTATGAAAATGCAACAATTAAAATCACAAAAGTTGGCAGTTATATAAATCATACAAGCAAATTCAGTCCAATGAGAATAAAAGTACAAACAACTTAACAACTCTACATCATACTGTATAGCATATTGTAGAGATCAATTTGTGGGGCTTGGCAGCCAGAGATACAGCTAATACTGACACAAACTATTTGTGAGTACTTGCATGTAAACACACCGATTAGGGAATGGATCTAACTAAACATGAGCACAAAATTGCATTTTGAAATTTTGCTAAATACCAAACATAGCTTTGGCTAAACTATTTAAGCTCAACAATACTTTTAACTTGAAGAAAAAAATTAAACGTCGAATAATGGCTACAGTGAGATAAATATTTATTGCATTTTAGTAATTGTAAAGGGATTTATAGAGGTTTTTGTTACGACTCATAGTTAGTTGGCTGTTGACTTGCTAAATGGTTATAGTTTTTATGCAGCTTTCTAAATTTAATTTTTAAAATTTATAAATGCACTATTTGATTTCACACGTAAATTAGTGCTGTGAAAAAGTTGCTAAGCAATGAAAAAAATGTAAAATTCATAAAAAGTAAAAAGGTCATGGCAAGAGTAGCTGTATTAGACGCGGCATTTGAATGCGCACTGAACTATGAACTAACAATTCGCATTAATGCATTTCGAAAACAACAAACAGTTAAACCATATAATGTTTTTGTTTTAGATTACAGTTCATACTCAAAAAAAGAATTTTTTTTTATGGAAAAAATGATAAATATGAACACAGCAAAGCTTTGTTGCTGACAATGCACGCACTCAAGAGTGAAATGCAATTCGGAATTTTTTAGAAATAATATTTTGTATTTATTATGAAATAAAATAAAATATAAAGCAAGCAAGGATGTGCCATGTTCGGTTATAACCGAACATTTCATACTCTTGCAAATTCCACGAATTTAAGACAGAAAAATACCTTAAGTTATAAAACGTGAACCAGAGGATCGAAATCTAAGCAATTTTATATAAACATATGCTAAATATAACTGATACAGTGGCATACCTAACGTTTCTTAGAAAAGCTAAAATCATTATATGTAGTATATGGAATTAGGGGTAGTATCGGCCCGCTTTTTCTATTAACTATTACCATGCCATATGCCCTGGGTTTCATTAAAGTAGCTCAAATGCAATCACAAATCATAGAGTAAAGCCAGCCGGATGTTCGAAAATTCTGATTTTGGTTAAATGGGGTCTTGGTTAAGTTTTCGCCCGATTTTATTCATGTTAAGCACGAAGATACACTGTTATGAGCGAAACACGCCCTCTCATTTTCATTTATATAACTCAAATATCCGATGTATGCAGTATAAAGTATACCGGAAGTTCGGAAATTTCTATATTAGGTATATGAGCATGCAAGAAGTACTGATCCGATTCAAACCATTATTGATACACAGAGATACTATTATCAGAACAGCATTTGATGTAAATTTCATTTGCATCTTATATCCCATACATTGACCGTTATTTTCGATCTAAAGTGAACTTAAAGACTGTTGCCACATGTTCGGTACCTTAGGGTTGGAACAGTATTGTTTGAATTTTACAATTCTTGGTCATAAGGTGGTATAGTTTAAAGGAATTATCAATCCAAAATTGTATTCTGTTACATTATTTGCTTCTTGATTTGTGTACTAAAAAGTGAAAGAATTGAATGGAATTTTAAATTATGTTATATGGAAAGTAGGCGTAGATGTAGTCCGATATCGCCCATTTTCCCATTGTGACAAAGAAATATGAGAAAAATGTCATACAGTAAGTTTAGTCGAAATCGCTCTGTCGGGTTGCGAGATATGGGATTTCACCATAAAGTAGGCGGTGCCACGCCTATCGTCCGATTTTCACACCAACAGACTTAAAGCTCTCTCATATCATCTCGGGGGTAAAATTTAATGTCTCTGGCGTATTTAGTCATTTATTCATCGACCTTTAAGTAGTTTTTAACAGTACTGTTATATGGGGGATGAACGGGATTACTTTCCACAGTGTCGATAAGACTGCTAAAGGCATTTGTCGTAAGCGAAATCGATTTTCGAGCTTAAGTGTTCAGAAGATAGTTTTATTAATGTAATTAGAGGGCAGACCAAGCTAATTTAATACAAAATTTTAACCTACAAGTGCTACTTGCTCCTGCGCCTAATTGCAGTTTTTGATCCTGTTTTAGTGCTTAATTATGTGACTTTATAGGTTTTCGAAGAATGGCGTTTTAGACGTGGCCCGATTTTATGCTTTTTGAGGCTACAGTACATTATTATTATCAGAAATAGATTTTCTGCGAATTTTGATTATATACCACAAAGATTATCCGATATTTTCGCTCTAACGTCTTGTACAGGCATTGTGGTCCACATTTTTAATATGTGTAGACTTTTGGTTCGAATTAAGCAATTTTAGATATGGTGAAAATATACCTCAAGGCCGTTATTTCTACAAATTTTCATTGCGATAACTTTATTCCTGCTTTAGTTATATACTGAGTACTCTGTAAGTCATATAGAATTTAAAACAGTGATACATGAAAAGTAGGCGTGTTTTTTTTTCGATTTCCCACATTTTCGCTCTCTGAAATTAAGATATTGAAATAATGTCACACACTAAAAGTGATTGAGATTGGCTGGATCGTTACTGAGATATAAGATTTCTCATAAAAATGGGCGGTACCATGCCTCTTAACAAAGCTTTACACCGATTCCTTATCATAAGCACTCTTTAAAGATTTTCAAACAATTTTGCTGAATAAAAATGCTCTTCTTTGTTGCAACATGTTACAAAGTTATAAAAAGGAATTTTTTTTTTTTTGTTTTGTTTTGTTAAAAACTCTACTGCAAATTCATATAACGATTTCATTTTATATAAATATTTTCCAATATTTTTTTTCCAATCGCACATACAATGCGCATATTACTCTTCACTCGCAGTATTTTCTATTTTGCTCTTACTGTTATTATCTCCGTTTTTTCGCAATAACATTTCAATGCATTTTCATTGCTAAAAGCAATTTGATGAATTGCCATTCTGAGTGCAACGCAAAAAGTGTACACAAATAAAAAATATGTTTTTTATATACACGATATAAAAACTAACAATTTAGTGAATTATAAAGTTCAAATCGCATAGTTGCACTTGAACAGCGCTTTTCATTCGAAGCCTTTCCATTTTTGTATTGCTTCATTGCAGCGGCTTACAATAAATGCTCTGCCATTGAATGACTATTCAACATTTTCAAGGCCTTGAATTATGTGGATTATTTGGAAAAAATTGTAATTGATAGCAAATTGAAGTTGGTGGATTAGGTAACTAAACAGTGTACAATATTAGAAATTGATGTGGCTTAATTTAAAAAAAAAAAAACAAAAACATACACACTTTTATATAAGCTTTAGAAAGCAACGTGAGCGTATTTTCGTTTGATTGATTTTGAAAATAATATATGCTCACATTTTATCAGTGAGTAAGTGAGTAAGTGGAAAACGTTTATATAAAGAGTGATCCGTTTCAAGGTTTCCTACTTTTTTAAAGAAAAAACACCAAACCGAATGTCGCCTAAGTCTCGAGCTTCAATTACAGGCATCAAACAGTCTCACCGGTATCACTTTTATATAATACACCGGCCCACAAACCACATCAAACCCTAGGTTTTTTTTTTTACTAATTAAATGGCAGCTCTTGAATCTCTAAGACTACAGTTCGTCACAAAAGCGGCAATTTTGCTTGTTTACATAGCTCTTGAGCCAGCAATGGACCCCATCCGTGTTCTTGATTGGAAAAAGTTATTCAAAGACGTTCGAGAACGCGTTGACGACGAACCAAGTTCAGAACGGTCATCAACTGATTATCAAAATAAGGGAATAGGTGTTTGAGAACCGACGATTGACAGTCAGAGATTTTAGTGACATCGTTGGAATATCGGAAGGATAAATAACAACCATTCTGAAAGATCATTTGGGTCTAAGAAAAGTAAAAGCACAATTGGTTCATTCAATCATTAAAATAATCAAAAGAAATAGCTGGAAAACTCATTGTTTTAATGTCATGAGTCAGCCCTGCCCATAGTCTTACCATTGGAGTCAACTGTCGGTAATAGTGAATGCGCCTTTTTGGTGGTTTGTAAGTTTTCATCGGGAAAGTAGTACTTGCAACTGGAGTTAAATGGGAAGTTTTTGAAATAGATGAACCCATTTCTAATGTTGTAGTTCATAAGGAGAGTTCGCAAAATGACTGTTCCAAATGACATACTACTAAGGGTCAACGCTCTCATAGTTTCGTTTTTCGTGCAATTCATTTAAAACTTGATAAGAGGATATGCTTTCTCAGCTGATATTAGACCAGATAATATAGCCTAAGGCTGTTACACTGTCGGCATCATCTTCGTGCTAAGATTCTTCTTCATTTATAAGAGTTGAGCTCATTAATTGATCGATTTCTTAATACTTCATTTAATGTAGACTGAGTTTTATTATCTTATCTTCCCCAGAGAGCTCTTGCGGCTACTTGACGCCATATTTACTCATATTCCCAGTATATCTTCTTCTATTTCTAAAGCTTATAGATAGGCAAAGGACCATTTATCTTCCGTAAAATCTTTCTCTCAAAAACTCCTAAGGACAGCTCATCAAATAATGTCATTGTCCATGCCTCCGCACCACGTAGTACAATAGGAACAATGAGAGGCTCATAGAGTTTGGTTTTTGTTCGTGAAGAGAGTTCTTTACTTCTCAATTGCCTACGCAGTCCGAGCACAGTAGCACATGTTGGCAAGAGTTATTCTGCGTCGGATTTCCAGGCTGATATTATTTGTGGTGTTTATACTGGTTCCAAGGAAGACGAAATGATCTACGACTTCAAAGTTGTAACTGTCAATATTGAGCTGCGAGCCAAGTCGCGAATGCGATGACAGTTCGTTTGAGGATAGGAGATATTTCGGCTAGTCCTCGGTCACAACCAGATCCACATGCTTCTCTTTCTTACGAATTCTGGAGAAAGCAGACCTAACGACGTGGATGTTGTACAATAAAAATAGAATATTGTATCTTATAGTTTCAGATCTGCAGCTCGAACTATTTTCTAAAGAAGTAGATTGGAGAAATCGCACGATAGGTATTCGCATTGTCTGCTCCTTTTCATGCTGTATAAGGTGCCCTTAAAATCGACGAAGAGATGGTGTATGTCGATCTTACCTTTATAGGTCTGTCATAGGGTTTGTTGAAGATGGGCTTTAGTCTTTCAGTCACTATGCTCGACAAGGACTTATATTAAGTTATGACTGTCAACCGTGCTATAATCGGAGTAGATTATGCGGTCGCCCTTTTTGTGGATCCATTACAGTACATATAGGTTTCAATATTCGGGAATGCTTTCTTCCGAACTTACCTTGCAAAGAAGCTGATGCGTTAGTTCTTGTTTGCACCACCTTTTATAATTCCAATTTGACCCACAGTTTATTTTTTCTAAGCCAATATTTTTATAATATCACATTAGCCAGTTTTATAGTCAGCTAAAATCCTTATCACAGCACCATTGTATGCTCAGCTTGTAAAATTATAGTAAATTCTAATTATAAAGCCTACTTTCAGGCGGTATAACGTTTTATTTACTGTTCAGTCTTTCAATGACACGAAAAAGTGAAGCAACCAATAAAAGAGCTCAAAAGTAAACTGCAAACAATGCTATCAAAGAGCATATGTAAATATTGCTGTAAGAATAAGACTAAAATAGAAAGAGAAAACCAACACACATATACTTATTTCCTTCTACTGTGTGGTTTTTTAACTCTGTGTACCATTGCATACTTCCAGGCACCTGCAAACAGCCGCTCGGCATGGAATCCGGTGCCATCGCTGATACACAAATTACCGCTAGCTCGGCGCACGACATGGGCAATGTGGGCCCACAACATGCCAGGTGAGTAACAAAGGACATGAAAAGTCAATTCTTACTTCAAATTGTTTGGCGCACACAAACACATCTACATATTATACATATGTGTGTATTGACAAAAACAAAAAATAATAAAAGAAAGTAAGCAAAACCGCTGAGCCATTGTGACAGCACAAACAAGGTGAAATGAGAAAAACGCGAGCATGCACACATACATAAGAACATATACACACATAATTACATATAAACACACATTAAAGGTAATTTGAAATGCGCGTCCTTACGCGCTTCCTTTTTCGCAACAGGAAGCATCATCATAGGCGCAGGAAGGCAAACAAATATTCACCTGCGCATTCCGCTGCCACTTTGTTGTTGCAACTTGTTTGTTTATTCTCTTGTGCCTTTGACAAATTCCTTGCCTGCATGCGAATATTTATGTGACAGCGTGTGTTTTTTCTTTTGCTAGCTGTGCACACATGCAACAACAACAAGTGGAACCACAGTAGACAAAGCAGCAATTACAACAACATAAAAGGCATATAAACACATTAAATGATATGAGACAGTTGAAATTAATATGAATTATTTTATGGCATGTTCAAATGCTTTTTCATGTATGTGTGTCATTTGCCGGCGTTCCCCACCGTACCGTACATCGCGTGTGGTGCTCAACCGAAATGTAAAATAAAACAATAAATAACAAGTAAAGAGGGGCTAAGTTCGGCTGTCACCGAATATTTTATACTCTCGCATGATAAAGTGATAATCGAGATTTTAGGCGTGGTTGTGAACCGATTTCACCCATATTTAGTACATGTCATCAGGGTGTTAAGAAAATATTATATACTGAATTTCATTGAAATCGGTCGACTACTTCCTGAGACATGGTTTTTGGTCCATAAGTGGGCGACGCCACGGGCGTTTTCAATTAAAAAAAAAAAACCTGGATGTAGCTTCCTTCTGACATTTCTTCCGTAAAATTTAGTGTTTCTGACGTTTTATGTTAGTCGGTTAACGCACTTTTAGTGATTTTCAACATAAYCTTTGTATGGGAGGTGGGCGTGGTTATT
>NW_017534497.1:121860-124174 GCF_001853355.1 Bactrocera latifrons
GCGTGGCAGTGGGCCGATTTTGCCCATCTTCGAACTTAACCTTCTTATGGAGCCAAGAAATACGTGTACCAAGTTTCATTATGATATCTCAATTTTTACTCAAGTTACTGCTTGCACGGACGGACGGACAGACGGACGGACGGACAGACCTCAACTCTACTCGTCACCCTGATCACTTTGGTATATATAACCTTATATCTGACTCTTTTAGTTTTAGGAATTACAAACAACCGTTATGTGAACARAACTATAATACTCTCTTTAGCAACTTTATTGCGAGAGTATAAATAAACTGATGAGAGTGAAACAATAATGATACGAGAAGAAAAAATAAACGCTAAAAGTTTGTTAAGTGCCCCTGTATGGTCAAGTCAGGGTTTCGAAACTCAAACATTTTATCCTACAAATAATCACACAGTCACATGTGGGAAAATTTAAATTCGAATCCAGAGTAGGACAAGGACACAACTCTAAACTCGCTCTTTACTATAATGCTAATGTAAATATCAAAGACCTAGGCATGAACTTTTCTAGCAAGACCAGCATCTTTTCACATATTACTTTCCATTTCAAGTTTACCTGCTTTTTTAAAAGTAAAAACACAGAAACTTCAAATAAACAAGGGAATATTTATTATTATTCGAAAGACCATTTCTTTTTTGAAGATTTTCCTTTCAAATGTTGGTTGCACGAGGATTGACCGCAAAGGCTTCAGACTTCGCATATTCCCATAGAAAAAAAGTATAACGGTGTGATATCACATGATTTGGTGGCCAAACCTGAAATTACCTGCTCACTAAAGTGATCTCTCAAAAAATCCATTGTTGCAATTTTTGGGAAGTGGCACCATGTTCTTGAAACCAAATGTCGCCGAGGTTACGAGCATCGATGGCAGGCATCAAAAAGCAGGTTTCATGCCGCGATAATGGTCGCCATTGACAGTTACGTTCTCACCGGCAACATTTTTGAAGAAATACATCGAATACTTAGTTTTTCTGAATAAAATGGCAGCTCTTGAAACTCTTATGGTAGCCCTTCGTCTCAAATGTGGTCATTTTGCTTGTTTACCCACCCATTGTGCCAAAAATGGACTTCAGCGCTAGACAAATTTATGCTCGAAAACGTCAGGTATTCTTGGAACTTTTCAACAACCCATAAAGCGAAGCACAAGCCACTTTGTGTGCGCTTTCAATTTAAGATCTTGACGTCATACGTCAGTACGAATTGCAGCGAATGGCTTTTGTATTTGCTTCACTCCGTACTGGAGGTCGTCTATTCTCTCGAATGCTAATGCTATAATGAATACTGGGTCTCAAGAGAGGTTATGCTGTTGCGAATAGTAAGCTCAGTTGGTCAATTGTTTTAACCATGCCATAAGTTGAGCGAAATGCACGAAACACATTTTTTACCGTGGGCTTTTGTAATACAGTTGAACAATTTGTAAATGTTTTTCAGGCTTAAGTCCTTCTGTGATGAAAATAGGATCAACAAGCATTTGAGTAAAAACTTCATTACTTTTACTAATTCTTTAATTGCGCCGAAACATAACTTCACTGTAGCATTTACTTAGATAACAATTATTGCTCTTAAAAGTCTTACCCAAATACTTAGCGAAACAATTCTCCACAAAGTGAATTAAGGTTCCTATTTTTCTGACTATCCAGAAGTAGTAAATACTGTTAAAAGGTTGTTTTAGATAGGTTAGGTTAAATAATAAGCGTGATAAATCGTGGGTTAGAAATGATCCCACTTGGGTAGCTGGAAATCTGTTTATTATGATGACAGGAACTCATATGCAGTTAGCTGGGTACATAGGATGGATGTCTGATGACGCACCTGGGCCTTTAGGCGGCCCATTGAAAAACTATCGGGACAAAAATCTTCTCACTCTGGAATATCACACCAGCAGCACGTAGTTAAGGTTCAATTCTACAAAAGTTTTCATATGCGCAAATTCTGAGACATTGCCGAGAAATTATCTAGATATATGCAGCTTACCTTTCTTCTTACAGTTTTAGCAGTTTGCGTCTTAATTCGTAGGATAGCATTCAGTTGAAACTCCTATAAATGCAGTGAGATGAAATTTTCCCTTTAGCAGTTTCTACTGAGTCTCAGTCATACATGCTCAGGTGGCGGAATACCACAGCCACCAGTCCAGGGTTCAACCAAATTGAAATAAGTTGTCCGTAGCAAAATCAGTGTCGGGCAGAGGTGAATGGTTCATAAAAGTTCCAAAAATTCATGAAAATTATTTGGCGTTATTCAGAACATATCGCGTATCCTTCAGTTTAAGGGATGTCAATATGAAATTAGT
>NW_017534497.1:124269-157306 GCF_001853355.1 Bactrocera latifrons
TCACTTTTTTTTTTTTTTTTTTTTTTTTGTTTTGAAACAGCTGAAAGCGGGTATATCCTGAAGAATCAAGTGGCTGTAGGGAAAACTTATTAACTCGACAAAATTTCTTACCGAAGAAATTGTTCGGATCATATCACCATAGCATTACAAAGAATCTTTTTATTTGTGAAAGGTATTAGGAAGAGGCCTTAGAATATTAATTGTCAATAAAACACCAAAGAAATACATAACCATAGTCGTACGATACCCGCTTCTTAAACCTATATTTCATTTCCTTTAACTCAACACACATCGCGAAAATTAAATTTAAAATTCGCTCAACATATACATGGAGTTTAAGGCGTACATCGGCGCAGCTAAAATTTCGCAATCAAGCGAAAGAAGCGAAGTGACACCAAAAGTCAAATGTTGACAATCGAAAGCTGGCATGTCACTAGGCTAAAAGTGAAATGACAAAGCGCGTACCGTGCAATGCCAGCCTCGACAGAGCCGCGAGCCTTAAACCTTTGACACTTTCATTTATTTATTATTCCTTTGCAAAAACAAAAAACAACAACAAAGTAAGCAGTATTTTATTTCCAGCTATCTTCGCATTCGTGCGTCACCAGCAACAACGCTGCGTCGTTTATTTCTCGTTCACATTCCACAGATTTATCGTGCGCGCATAAAAGTATGCAAAAAAAAGCGAAACAGAAATGAAAGTCAAACTGTGTAACGACGAGTGTATTTCAAAAATAAAATTGTAATTATTTAGAAAGCAGTGACATTTTTACAACATAAAATGTCAGTGCGTGTAAATCAAAAGGTCATAAAATGGTACATGCGGCATGTCGGCGTGTAGCGAAAGTTCTGGCACAAGCAAAAACAAAATTACAATTGTGTGAGGCACAATTCTGTCTAATGGCACCAGTTATTTGAACCGTTTAATGGCACAGCGGGTGAGCTGTTCTTGGGCTCATATGTGGCACAAATTTATATGAAGGCTATAGGAAGGTATAGACTTAGGCGCGCAAATGTGGTATATGTGGTATATGGGAAGTATGCTTTGAGGCGCATGATAGGCTTGTGGCCGCCTGTGACGTAAAGGAAAGAAATTTTATTGCACCTTATACAAAATATTGAAAATATTAAACAGAGTTCTGCGTATAACAAATTCATAAGTATATTTGTAGATCTAATGCCTCAACTTTACTACCAAATAAGTGAGGTAAGATAACCAATTATAATTATTGAAGTAACATCACTTCACTTTATCCATAAGTTTACAGGCGAGGTATAATCACTCATATTCAAAAAAAAAAAAAAAAAAATTTAAGTTTCGGTTATAAAATAGTTATATATTGGTTATAAAATGGTTATATATTGGTTCTAAAATCGTTACATATTGGTTATAAAACAGTAATATATTGGTTAAAAAGTGGTTATATATTGGTTATTATATCTGACAGCGATTTCTGATAATACATTGTTTGGAATTTTAGGTGACGATATATAATTTTGTAATTTTTATTCACAAGAAAGACTTCGACAAATTTTGTAAAAATATGAAACCAAACAGTTTCCTACATATAGTAACGAATCAATACATTTTTACGGCACTGTAATTGTGACTTCCTAAAGAAATGCGCCAAAAGATTTGACTGTAATAAAGTGTGTCAAACGTATATGTCGACATATAGGCGCACAAAAATCCATCTATCAGTATTATTATTGATCAAATACTAACATACTCAATCACATACACTGCTATTAAAAAAACTCATATGCCTATAAATAAGACCACTTTACATATATACACTCAAAGATTCATACTCACATATTTACTTAGATGCAAAACGGAGTATGTTATGTACAGAAAAAAGAGGAATATATATACAAATTCTTGTAGCTCCATATTATATTAGTTCAAGCAAATATTCGCTGACAGCATGTCACTTAATTTTCTGCCACATTCATCAAAATTTACGCATGACTATAGACTTTTCGTTTTTTTCAGGCTTTTATTTTACATGTTTTATTATTATTATTATTATTTTCTTTTTTTTTTGTTTTTGCTGTCATGTTCTTGTGCACATTTTCACGCATTTAGTTGGTTTTCTGCATTCTCTGATGAATTAGGCAACTGGTGACCTTTTTGTCCTGTAAAAAAGTATTTTCGTTTTCATATGTGAGTAGCACCAACTCTTATGCTCGTATTTTGTGTATGCTCAGCTGGATATATTCGAGTATTTTATAGCCTAATTCATATCACTGTGGACGTGTACACTCATACGTACTTTTCTTGTATGTGTAATTACATGGTATAGGCGGTATGTTGTGTTACGTATACGCAGTGTACCACAAATGCCTTAGAGCGTGTTCGGAACGAATGGAAGAAAATATGCATATGCTTTAAATGGCTAAAGCAACATATTTTTTGTTATGATAATCATTTTATCAAAATAAATTAAATTTACTTTTTGTCTAATTTTAAACCTTTTTGGAACATGAAAAGATCACTACCGGTACAATTTGACTTATAATTTTTACTAAAAAAATTACCAAATACAAATTTGTAGCATTTCTCTTTTGAGATGTTTGGTTTAATATGCGCCTTCTTCAACTAGTTTTTGATTCTCTGAGCAAACAGCATTTCTTATATTTATTTTTTTCGTAGTGAAATTTGATCTAATATTCGCAGCAGATAAGGCAGTGCTTTTCTGGCTTCTTTTGATTTAAAGCTAAGCTGAGTAAATTAATGGAACTAAGTATACCAAATGTTAATATAGGCAATTATATAAGTTGAGTTTTATACTAAAGTAATAATATGTTCGTCACATAATCATTTTCAATAATATTGATTAAAAAGCGATAATTTTCAACAATATCACCAATGCAGCTTTATTTCCTTCCATCCAAGTTTCAATGAAATCATTTCACATATACTGAATCTGAACTCGACTTTTTGAATTTTTTCCCCAAAATTTAAATAAAAATTGTAAGCATAGCATGTAAGCATGTTAGTCGAAAAAGTCTTTTCGTATTTCTAATCAAACTTCAACTTTTTTTTTATATTTATAATAATAATAAATAAACTACTATGTAACATTTTGGTCTAGAGACTTTATTCCATCAGTGTAAAAATTGTTTGGTTTCTTGGCGAGAAACTGCGGCAAGCAATTTTCAGAGGCTTCTCTTGAAGCCAACTTAACTCTATTAAGGGAGTTCTGCATAGACCGAAACAAATAGTGGTCCGATTGTGCAACGTCAGGGCTATGTTGTGGATGCATTAAAACTTCCCAGCCAAGCTCTGCCAGTTTTATCAGAGTCATCAAGGATATGTTTGATCTAACGTTGTCCGCATGGAAGACGAAACACTTTCTGTTGATCACTTATTGCCATTGGTTTCAATTGCATGCTGCAATCTTATCAGTAGTTGGCAGTAAAATGTAGAATCAATAGTTTGATCAGGCTGGAGCAGTTCGTACTGGATGATTCCTTTCCAATTCCACCAAATACTAAGCATAATCTTCTTTAGTCCTGGCTTTGCGACCATTTGAAGAGCTTCTCCACGCTTAGACCATGCTTTTTTTCGCGTATCATTGTCTTCGTAGATCCACTTTCGTTTACTGTTACCATTCGATTCAGAAATGTTTCGAATTCAATTCGTTTCAGCAAAGAATCGCAGATGCTAATTCGGTCCATTAAATAAAAGGCGACCACCCCAGAATTTGCGCTTACTACCGAAGGATAAACCTCCTCAACATCACCTGTAATGTCCGAAGGGCCAAAGTCCACCGTCAACAAACTAACTGGACTTTTTCAGTGCAGTTTCAGGCCTGTAAAAGGAACAATTGACCAGATATTCACTACCCACTAAATCTTAATAAAAAAAAAACGGGAAAAAAAGCCTCGACGCACAATACCTTTACCTCGATTTCAAAGTTGCTTTTGACAGCACGAAACCCGAAAAACTAGTACGGCTATGTAAACTGATGTTGAGTGATACCAAAAGCTCCATCGGGATCGGGAAGGACCTCTTTGAACCGTTCGATACCAAACGAGGCGACTCTCTTTCTTGCGACTTCTTCAGGAGGAAATAATTCGATCTGAATAAAGAAGGTTGAATCATCTACAAGAGTGTATAGCTGCTATCGTACGCCGATGATATTGATATCTTTGGCCTCAGCATCGGCGCCGTCAATTCTGTTTACTACAGAATGCATAAGAAAGCAAAGTAAATTAGTCTGGTAGTGAACGAGAGTAAGACAAAATATCTCATGTTATCAAAGAAGCAGTCGTCTCACTCGCGACTAGGCTCTCACGTCGCCGTTGACAGTCTTAACTTCGAAGTCGTAGATAATTTCGTCTATATTGGAACCAGCGTAAACACCACCAACAATGTCAGCCTCGAAATCGAATGCAGGTGTTACTTTGGTCTAAGTAGACAATTGAGAAGTAGGTCCTCTTCTTGATTGGCGTAGTCACCGCTTACGCGATTATAGCCGATTTAACAACCGCGCGCCAGTCGTTTCTTCTTTTCGCTACGTGGCGCCAATTAGATATTCCAAGTGAAGACAGGTCCTTCTCCACTTGGTCCTTCCAACGGAGTGGAGGTCTTCCTCTTCCTCTGCTTTCCAAGGCGAGTGTATGAGTGACTCATAGAGTTTAGTTTTTGTTTGTCGAGAGAGGACTTTGCTTCTCAATTGCCTACTCAGTCCGAAGTAGCACCTGTTGACAACAGTAATCCTGCGTTGTAGAGTACGAAACCGCATTATATATTTCTTGTAACCTTATAATTTTACTTTAGGTAGATGTATAGTGTGGATAACTTCACTCCAATTTTTTTTTTAAATGTTAGATTTCTTTCAATATCTTTTCTATCAATCATGCCGTAAAATCTATAAATTATTAATCCTTTCTATCTCCACCGAATTCATATGGTAAATATGGGAATTATTCAAGGCATATAATTAAATTCCAAGCAGCAATCCCAATAGACAAGTTATTTGAATTTGAAAGCAAACAAATATTTTATGACATAATGAGGTCAGCGATCGGGGACCCGAACCCTTTTTTTGCCAAAGCAGAAATGTAAATAAAAAGACACATAAAATAGCAAAATGCATGATAAAACGTAGCAAACTAATAAAATATGCGCTTAAAGTAATTTTGAATAGGCTACTTGGACCCAAATCTAATACTTCATTTACAAGTGGAGTAAAAAAGAGAACGACAGAGAGCTAGTCATAAAAAATGACAAACATACAAAAACGGACACGAAAAAGTAAAAGATGTTAAAAAAGTGTAAGAAAAACCGTCAGCTAGATGAATGACCGCACAAGTGACCAATTGAGGAAAAGGTCAACACGACAACGACAGGGCGGGCCCGGGGTAACACGGCCGTAAGGCTGCAGAGACCCGGAACGGCACGGAAATCACAAGCAGACAATCTAAATGACAGTTGAACTGTGTGCGACGCAACGTGAGCAGGAAGTGGGCGTGAAAATAATACATTAAAGGAGGTAGTGACGGGCTGGAAATACAATATAGGTAAGAGAATTCAAAGCATAAAGCCGCCAAAGCTGAGTACGAAAGATGCCAGCACAATGTGTGTGAGACAAGGAAGCCGTAGGCCAAATAGGAATGGTGAGTTCAAATAAATAAATAAGCAAACAGACAGATGGGCAGGCAAACAAATGCAAAGCAATAGCAAAGAGACATCCGGACAGACATTCAGACGGACAGTTGGGCAGGGTAAACACAAATACAAATAAATAAACTGGCAGACAGTCAGACAGGCAACACATTATTGCTGAGGCGACGGCGGCGGCGGCGGCGACAAATTCTAAATGACAGTCGCTTATTGATTTTGATGTCAAAGTTGATGTTGCCATTGCTGCCGGCATACACCGAATTTGGAACAACGCCACCAATTTCCGTAAGTTTTTCTTTAAAGTACAGAGATTTCGGTGCAAGCGTCACGGGATGGCCGTAAAGCCGAATGTTTATTTTTATGTGGATATTATGCTGTTGCTTTGAATGTTATTGATGCTGTTGCTGACAACGGCGAAGGCGGTGAAGGTAATATAAAAGTTTAAACATTTTGGCGACATATATGTATTTGTTCGCCTTAGAATGGCACAAATGTCATAATATAATAAAAGGAGTCGCATAAAAAAATGTTAATGGTATGCAGGACGCGTGTCACACGGCGGCTAAAGCATATTGGGCGTTGTAGGGTTGGCATTTTTTCTTTTCATTTTAAAAGTGTATACTTTATAGTGTTTCTGAACAATGTAAACACAGTAGGCGGTTTTAGGGCTAAAGATAGTAAAAGAGACACCTACGGAGTAACTGCGATATACTGGGATATTTTAATATCACATCCGCAAACATTAATCATCCGCCTTTAAGCAAATGACAAACAAGTTACAACAAAAATCTTCGAAATCGATATTTGAACTAGAAAGCATTACATACACAGTATGGATTTTAGTTCAAAGATTTTGTCTATAAACTATTCATATATATAATGTATATAGAGAATAAAGAAGGTATCGCACTATGCCCTATGTTCAATTGTGTTCATTGTAAGATGACGAAGTAACTACCTTAGAGTGGAAAGCCAGAAAGCTACCAACAATCCTTCTGAGACCTATAAGCAATAAGTTATAATTTTACTGCAGTAATATAGTTTATTATATCATTAAGAGTATGCCACGAAATTTGTAGCCCTACAAAATATACTGTGGGCAAAAAAATAGATAGACTTCTATATCAAAATTACGTTCGAAAGCGCATTGAGCGAAATATTTTCTTCCGGGTTGGTAGGACTGTCAAAATAACTATTAGTGTATAGGATACGTTTGTCCTTCTGAAGTACGTAAGTGCGATTTTTACGATCCAGGCGGCCACCAACATCAACTGCTAATAAACTAGTCAATAAAATAAATGAATTGGGCCTTGAGAATCGACGACTAACAATCAAAGGACTTACTAGCACTCACTTACATACGATGGAATATCGGAAGGATCAGTGAAAACCATTTTGAAATATCATTTGGATTAAGGAAAGTGAAAGCACGATTGGTTCCAAAATCACACGATCATTAATATCTGTAAAGCAATGCTTTTGGGCTACCAGGTTGTCATCAAACGCATTATTACTGACCATGAGTCTTTGATCTACGCTTACGACCCAGAGACAGACGATCAGTCGGCCGAATATCGTGGCTAGGGTGGGCCGAAGCCGAAAAAACCACGTCTAAACAGGTCAAAAAACAAGGTTATCGAAGTATGGTGCACTTCGTATTACTTCCGATCGGCCAGACTGTCAACAATGAATATCATTTGCGTGTTATGCGTCGTCTGCGCGAAGCTATTCGCAAAAAGGGGCTGTAGTTATGAGGCGACAACTCTTGGTGATTGATTTTTCCTGAGTTTTTTGGCAAATTTTTAACCAAGATCGTGCAGCAACCATAATTTAACACCGGATCGTCTGAGTCAGATTGTTTTCAGTCAATTAAAGACCTTAAACGTGAATCGCTAGGAGCATTGAAGGCTACTCCGGAAATTGACTTTAATAACTGTTTCGAGGGTTGTAAAAACGTTGGCACAAGTATACTGAGGGGTGGACGACATAGATTTCGAAGAATAAATTTAGAATTACGCACTGAGTCGACTTAATCATATCCTTTTGTCTGTTTATCCGTATATATGCAAACTAGTATCTCAGCTTTTGAGATATCGATCTGAAATTTGCCTGCTTAGCTGCCAGTAAAGAAGTCTGTTTATATCACTGCGGTTGTGACGGAAATATATCCTTCGATATAACCAAAATTAACGGCTGCGATTAGTTTTAATATCATTTCTATTTAATTTAACCTGCAAAGCAAATCGATTTATCGATTTCAATAAATCAGACTTCGATCCGGACTCGAATCAAATTTAGCTCACTTTCCCCTAATAGAGGTTATAATGCAATACGGAAGGAACTAATTGAACGAATTGTCAATATATAATATATAATTGACAAATATAATTTTTTTATTATCCCGGTTATGTCTTTAAATTGAAGTGAAGGTCGTATGTTTATCATGCACTGACTCTCCGCCTAGTATATGCCTGGGCTACAAACAAAATCGCAATGAAACGAAGAAGAGTTTTTTTTTCTGGACCATTTCGAAGAGAGTAATTATGGGCTCTAAAGATAGTAACAAACTCAATCAGAAACAACCAAGTAAATTCAAGCATTTTATAAAGGATCGCACTGTGGTACCTTGTCAAAATCCGCATGCTAAACGAAAGAAAGAAGGCTCGTAGCAAACACTGTATTTATCTAAGGAATATTCTTATTTTTCGTGAAAACTACTATAATCATCAATAATCTTCAAATAATGTAAGCGAAATATACATTTATGTCTGAGCCGACGACATATGTATATGTGTGTATAATGTATATACTTCCAAGAAACTATACAAATTTTATGTGCAGAAGTGATACAAGATCGTAAATCACTGAGTATTCAACATGTAACTCTTTATAATAAGGTCATGACGAAGTACGCTGTAGGGTACTAATATAAATCAAATAGAAGTACTTCGACAGAAATCAGATCAGAAATTACTTTAGCAAATTTTAAAAATAGTAAATTTGAGAAAACGCGTAAATTGATTAAACTGATTGTATTAAGGCCTGAAATCCAACGAAGAATCACTCTTGGCAAAAAGGTGCTGCTGTGTATTCAGTTGAAAAGTAAAGTCCTCTCTCAACGAACAAAGACCAAACTGCTATATGGTACGAAGGCATGGACAATGACATCTTCTATTGAGTCAACATTGGCGTGTTCCAGAGCAGAGTTTTGCGGAAGATTTATGTTCCTTTATGCATTGACGACGGCGAGTACCGCACGATGAGCTGTAGAATATATACGATGCCATTGCCATAGTTCAGCGAATTGAGAGACAGCGGCTGGAAGAGGTTTTCGATTCGGTAATTGCCGGTGGGTGCAGAAGAAGAGGAAGAGAAAGACCTCCACTCCGTTGGAGAGATCAGGTGGAGAAGGATCTGGCTGCATTTGACATCTCGAATTCCCGCCAAATAGTGAAAAGAAGAATTGACGGCTATTGTCATCTAGGCAATAACCTCGTAAGCGGTGTCTACACCAGCAAAGAAAGAAGCATATTGCAAGCGTGGCGACTTTTTAAAAGGTGTAACTTAAAAATTAAACATCTTGAAAAGAGTTTAGATATTTTTTAATTTGTCCCTAACTTTGGACCTTCAATATATGAGTGTACGAATTACGAAAAGCTATTTTTTTTAGCTTTATTCGCAGTTGACTTCGTTCTTCATTATGTCTTGATTGAGATGAGATATAAATGCAGACAGGCATCCAGTTCTCCTGAAATCCAACATTCTACAACTAGTACTGAAATTGTTTCAATATAGACAGCAGTTTAAGAAATTTGTATTCTCAACTGTCATTTTACTGTGTGGTTAACTTCGCTTATATGTATATGATTTCCAGAAAGTATTAGTAGACACATATAAGACGTATGCTTACCATGTACTGCCATAAAACGTCTTTATTATCATACCCAAGTTTTACTTTGCTTTTCCGTGTCAAAACAACTCGTCCTCGCATACTTTCCGCATCCTTTCATATTTTAATGATGGCTATTTGGGATTTTTTGTGTAGTTGATACGCTGGGGATTAGATCTATACACACGTATGTATGTATGTAAAGATACGAGAACAATATAATAAATATATTATTATGCAAATACTTAAAATGATGTACACACACATGCATAGGCACACGAGTGCCCTTCAAAGTCTTATAAAACTTTGCCAACGCCAGCAAAAAATATTTTTCCTTCTTCCTCAAAGTTTCCAAATATCCTTTGCCGAAATGACAACAGCCTTTGTGTGCACAGGTCGTAAATAAATAATCGTAAATAAAAGCAGCAGAAGTTTGTAGCTGATTCGACGTTAGATTTTACTTACTTCCACTTGCTTTTATATAATGCACACGAGTGCACGCATCTACTTTGTATACGACCTTTTGTTATGTACTTTTAGTTGCGTGGGCTTTTATGATGACCCCATAAAAAATGATGATGTTCCGAGAATAAATATTCCGAAATCCCTCTGACTGCTTCTCTTTCTTTCCAGCGCTCGCTTGTGTGCGCGTAATAAAAGTTGTTTGCCAACTTTGTGGCGCGATATTAATTATCTTAATTACGCGAATATTAAATTAATTGAGAGACAGCGGCGAATGAGTGATTGGGGCGGTAAATGTGCCTAAAAGATGAAAATAAACCAAGCAAAGTATAAATTTAATGTTAAGAGAAGAAAAAGCATATTTTATTTCGCTCGTCCTTTAGTGATATCTTTGCAATTCTCAATAGGTTTATCGAACTCACTATTTATAGTCTTATTAACACTTACTCGAAAGTAACTCTAGTAAACTCGCTTAACTTAACATTATATCAATAATATTTTTCAAGATTTTATTATTGAATATTACTAAAACCGTTCTTTGGATATATTAAGACCTTTTGAAATCATACCGATACTTCATTATGATAACCTTAAGTGAGAAGATCAAAAAATTTTCAATATAACATACTAATATTTATCAGAGTTATATATCTCGTTCCATTTCGTATATTTTGAGGATACAAGGTGGAACTTTGCACAACAAGTTTTGTGAGAATGACTTTTTTCACAGATACTTATAATGAAAACTTCGCTAGAATTTGTAGAATTCTGACCAAAAAGCTCGACATGCCTCACGAGTTCCTAATGATAACTTCAGAAGAGCTCCTGGAAGCTCTGTTGCAGAGTCCAGTGAGCGTTTATTGCCATATTTTTTATGGCAAACCAGTTGGAAACTTCTCGACCCATTAAAAATCACTAATGATTTAGATAACGATACATAAAATACACTACAAGAGAAACGCAACGACGTCACATTAAAATGTATATATTTAAGGCAGATGTAAATCTAGGTTCCCATGATGTCTAGTTATCCACGTAAGGATGTCAGGTAAAAGTTTCTGGGTCCACCGACCTTTAATTGAGGTTTGCCATTATTGCTGCTACATAATTATGCTATTTTTTCTCACTTTTTTTTCTGTAATTGGCACTGATTGCTCATATTTTTTCGTGAATTTGTCTTCCTGGATGTCTATGGGCGGTATACTAGCCAGTACGTCAGCACTTGTTACTCTTATTACTTATTAGAACGGCTTTAATGGTCTGCATATAGTTGCGAAGCGCCCACACACTCTATTTTCAAGAACGGCTAAACCGATTTGGCTGAAAATTGGTGGGGACGTAGCTTGGTGTATTGGCGTTCACTGTCGTGCGTTGAGAAAAAACGTAACTCATCTAGCCACCATAATTATTTTTCCTGAAAACCTTCTGGAGGTTTTGTGACGAAAAATCAATGGTATCACCTGGACATTAACTGGCGTTTAAGTAATAGCCTGTTGAAGGTTTCCATGAACCCCTTTGAATTATCCTCCTAATTGTCTCTTGTCAAGACTGATGTTTTTTTTCAATTCTGGAATGTACATTTTAACTTTATTCAATTCAAATACATCATTATTTCAGTTGCATATATAACTTATTTGACAATAGTACATATATAGTATAAATTGGTACTTATTCGAAGAGCTGGCAATTGCAAATTAGTCAGCTCCATTTGGTCAAATGATAACGATAATATGATGCAAATACCAGAGAAATATCAGAAATCTAGGGACTTTGAAGTGGAAACTTAAATTTATGAAGAACTAAACAGGAGTGTCCTCTTATATTCTCACTACATATTACTGAAGTACCGGGCCACAAGATGATCGTCAAGTCAATAGCCGATAGCACATAGGACAGAACAAAATATTTTGCTTATATGTAAGGGGATCAGCAAGACTTGCTTATTGAAAATCTACACCGTGAGATGTGTAAGCTCCCGGTTCAGCAGCACAAAGTACTCCTCTCCAAACAGTTCCTAATTGAATGCATTCGTAGAAATCATCCACGTAGTCATTTGTTTAGAACAAAGTAGTGTCCTAAAAACATTGGGCAATATGTACATACATACGGACATAATTTCAGACGCCACTAACTTTAAGGAAGAACTGAGCACCAGTAGAGCTATAAATTAATAAACCTCTATTGACTCGCTCCGCTCGCAGACCGCGACCTTGAGCTGTCTCGTGAAACCAGACTGACCCTTGCGTAACTGTGTTGTGGTTATTTTCATAGACTAAAATACCTGTATTATTAGCTAACGAGAATTGACACTGACATACTGAATGTGTCTTGCATAAAAATAGTCTTTGCTGGATCAACTCACCTAACACCCCTTTTTCTATTGTCCGACCCCGGTGCCCTTTCGCAACTACGTTAAGTTTAAGTGACTTCAATACCAGATAATTTTATACTTCCATCAAATAGGATATAGACATCCCCTAAAATAACAACAATTTAAACAGGGATCCATTTTTTGAAAACAATTGAAAAAAAGAAGGCTTAAACTTCATTAAATTTTAAAATACCTGCTTATACATGTATTCCGTGTGTGGAATTGGTGCAATTATTGAAAAAGTATTACGGTCATTCAATTTTATCAAAACCACATGCCTACGAGTAATATGAATCCTTTAAAGAAGGTCAGGAGGTCGTTGAAGACATTCCTCGTTCTGGTCGACCTTCGATCTCTTTTACTGATGAAAATATTAAAAAATTTAAAAATACGGTACTTGCAATTAGTCAGGCAACTGTTAGAGAGATAGCAAGATAGCTCTCTCGTGAGTCTATTTGAATGATTTTAGTGGATATTTTGGGTAAGTAACGCGTTCTTGCTCGACTCGTCCCGATAAAGTTGAATGGGAAAAAGACTACCGTAAACAGGTTTCTTTGGACATGCATGATCGTGAGAACCCTATCCCACATTCATAGAGACATTATAACTGCCGATGAGATATGAGTTTATGAGTTTGACTTGTAAACAAGTCAACAATCTTCGTAATGGAGGGAAGAAAAATGAGCCGAAACCACAAAAACATACCAAACCTGCTCGAAAATGAAAGAGCTGATTGTTGCTTTCCGTACTCGTGGTTTGGTGCATCATGAATTTTTTCGGAAAGATATACGGTCAATAAGGAGTTCTATTTAATCGTATTTCGATATTCCCCAATCTAAAAATGCCTCTCCGTGGAACCTCTTTTCAGCCGACAAAATAAATATTGATGAATGATTACTTCTTTGTCACAATGTATGTATATATCATTTGATCGAAAAATGTTTAAATGTTGAGTAATACACTGAAACATAATTGTTCTTATCCATTCGGCTTTCTCAGTGAAGATAAATTTTTTGACATTTTTTGTTAGACAGGGACAATCTCTAAAGCAACAACTTATACAAGACGCTACTATGAACTTAAATCTAAAAAGAAATTTCCTTTTTCGACGAACTCAGTACTATCTTAAACCTTTAAAGCACGTCGCAATAAAATACGAGATTAACATGACTAATTTATTATTACAGGTTTCCTCACTCTATAGCATACGAAGCACGAAATAAAAACGAAAATAGCAACCAATTATTGTAAACCATATTTAATAATCAGAACAAGTGACCACAAATGAAATAAATATAACAACAACACCAACAACGCTATACAGTTAACATCGACCGAACAAATCAAAATGAAACATGAGCGTGCCAGATTTGTAGCTGTTGTTTTTTTTATATTTTTTTTTTTTTTATAAAAGCGTATGTACGTGTGCTGGTGCTTAGCGTGGACTAAGCTCAAAAAAATTAAGCAAAAACGAAATATACTCGTAGCAATCAAATACACAAATAAATAATTCAATAACAGGCAATTTATGCGAGAAATGAAATACTGCCAGAAGGCGCGCAAACGCGCACACACACACAGACCAAGAGAGTAACGTGGAAGCTTAGAAATTGAATAGTGATAAATGTGAGCACATAACAAATGAAGCGAATGTCTGTGGGCATATACATATATATGTATATATAAGCAACCCTGTAGACAAATTTTTATGATAGAAACAGTGCTGGCAGACTGATTTAACTTTTGTGGTAAGACAAACTGCGACCTAGATTTGACTTAGTACACCTATTTAATCACTTTGAGAGCAATGGCTCGCTTTTTCGACTCATTCACCGAATGTGGGAAGCGCTTTCAGGCTTGCACGACCAAGATCGTTCCGGAGAACCCTAATTGTTGCGAACGATGGCGCATGAACACAATCAGTTGCTCTACAGAAATATCATCTTCATTGCCCCCTGAATGGCATCTGAGAGGATACACATTATCAAATGGAGTAAACGTGGTGGGAAACCTATGTACAGTTGTCGGAATAACCGACTCTGCTAGTTAGTTATGTCGAGCGAATATTTAACGAACAATTAAGAATAAATAAAGAAACAGTTGTTTGAAATCGAGCTACCTCAATAAACGTATTGAATGTAAAGATTCACATGTTTGAAACCTCCCACTAAGTAACTTTAATTTTATTGCTCCCCTCAAAACAAGTCAAACCAGCTTGAAGTACCATATTGATAGACCCAATTACTACAAAGACTTATATCATAGGGAACTTATTTGCTTCACTTTAAAAGCTTTGCACTCATGTTAATGGAAGATCCCTAAAAACACTTAGAAATTGATTGCTGTTACAAGAATTATATGCTAGAGCCTCCCATGGTCAACTTAAATATATCCAATAAATTTTTGAAATATAAAATAAATTTTGGATATTTTTCGATAAGGTGATGGCTTTTGTAGTTCAGAAATCTACTGTTTTAGCAAATGTAATTACATTTTTAAAAATTTTTAAATTAACAAATCAATTAAATTAAACAATACTAGAATAAATGTATAATATAATGCCACTGAGTCGGAGAGCATCTTTTTGTAGAAGCATAAGCACATTGAGGAATTTTCCATAACATGCGAAAACCATCTTGAAACTCTCTTATCCACCAGATAGAATTTCCTTGCCTTGCTTATAAGCGGGTGTCTCTACGATATTGACTGTTAGCGCTGGAGTCGAAGACATTTGTTTGAAAATGGTCCCAGTATGATCTTGATATTGGTAATGTCACGCACTTATCCGAACTACAGATCACATCTTATACTAAATCTTGCTTGATCTATATGCTTGGAGAAAATAATTTCAGTCTTCTAGATCTTTACTTTGAAGGAAAAATTTGGTAGTTTAACTTTACTACAACAAAAAAAAAAGAATAATAATACTAAAAGTTAAAAATATTTAACTTAGTAGTATAGCAGGCGACATCACTGGGCACCTAGCCTTATGAGCTCAATTCAGAAAATCAATGCAGAAAATAGTACGATGCGAAAGGACTTAGAACACCGAAAAGTGTTATTTTGGATTGGCTTTAAAATACCGTCCTATGATTTCGGGAATAAAATGTGCATGTTAGGATAGCGGAGGCTCTCCATATCCAGAATATATGCATGTATATAGCTATAGCCGTGGGAAACTTATATTTTTCATTAACCTTGTGAATGCCCAGCCATCTCTCTTATGAGACGGGATATATTCCATGGCTCTCAATGCTCCAACTTAAGAGACTTTGACAAGCTGGGGTCATATATTATCAATTTTTGATAAAAAGAAACTTTTAGAGTGCTAAAAGAAGAATTTGAAGATTACTTTTTAAATAATACTAGACTTGGGTCACGACGCAGCATTTACTTTTGATATAAGTATTGAATTATGGGGCATACAGCATAAGATCGTCAGTAAATACCTAAAGCATTTGCAAGTAGATCAAAACAAACGAAGAGTTTTTCTCAGCTTCCATCCAAGCATATAAAAATATGTATAACTATACAGGTTTGCGTATCCAACTTTTCCAAACTTTTTACCGAGCCTCTTTTCCTACTTCGAAACATCTTATGAGTTTGAAGCCAACCATTGTTCGACTTTATAAAACTCATTTTCTCAACAACTCGGAAATAACATCTCAATAAAAGATTTTGGTGCAAACAATTTGTTACTGTTTAGAACAAACCTAATTCCATCGAATTGGTAGTGCAAAAATGTAAACCAAAATTAGAAGTAATATTTATTTTCCCCTCTAATGCTTTTCTCCAAACGTTGTTCTTATAAAGGAGTTATGATTTTGGAATAAACCCAATTTATTCCAGGCAATATTTTATAGAGTTAGTTACATTACGCAGGCTACTACTGTGAATTTTGTCAATAGGTGAAGCATTTCGAAATGAATGAAGTCGATAACTTCTAACTCTAAATTCTTAACTTCATAAACTCAGAGATCACTTTAAATACAAAACACATTAATGGGACTACCAAAAGTAATGAATATTAGTCAGATTGTTTATCCTGTGGAGGGCACTAGAACAAATTCCCAAAATCCAAAATCTTCAACTATGAATGATCAGTTCTAATATCCTTTCGAAGCTGACGTTGTTTTTGGCTCCAAGATAGACGAAACTATCTACGACTTCGAAGTTACGACTAGCAACAGCGACGACTCTTTGTTTGATGCCCTCGTTCACCACCACACCCCTTTGCTTCGCTTATTTATCCATTCTGTAGAAAGCAGAACTAACGGTACGGTTCTTATAGCCAGTGATATCGATGTCATCGGCGTACTTGTTGTAAAAGATTTTATCTACTATATTCAGCTCTTCTACTCCAATTATTTTCTCCAGCGCTAAGATTGAAGAAGTTACAGGATAGGAAGTCGCCTTGTCTAAAGCTTCGCTTGATATCGAACAGCTCTGAGAGGTGCTCATCGATCCTAACGGAGCTTTTGGTATTTCTCAACCGCAGCTTACAAACCCGTATTAGTTTTTCGGGGAGCTCTCATCCAATGCTTTTGTGTCTTTTTTTTTTTTTTTTTTTTTTTTGGCTACCCAAAGAATACTTAGTATAAGAGCGGATATCGTGAGCTATATCTCAATTTTTAAGCTGTACTTATGAAAGTTTTCTCAGATCATTTACTTCCCAACGATCTTAGCTGTAACCGCTGATATCGGAATCGGATCTCCGTAGCTATAGCTGAAATATAAACTAAACAATCGGAATGAGGTGCTTGCAAAGAAAAATTTTTAAATTGATGAGATATCTTCAAAAAATTTGCCATGGCTAAGTTTTCGAAAAACACGGTACAACTTCAGAAGAAATTGTACCGATCGTACCACTATTCCATAAGGCTACCATACAAACTGGCGAACAAACTTGAGTCCTTCTATTGTTTCGATCAGACTACTATAGCATATAGCTGCCTCCTAACTGATCGATCAAAATGCAGTCTTTGTATGAGACTCTTTTTTGTGAGATACCTTCACAAAATTTAGCATGGACTATTTTTCGAAGCAACGCTATAATCTTCGAAAAAATTTTCCAGATTGGACCAGTATAGCTTATAATTTATATACAAACTGATCAATCAAAATTAAGTTCTTATATGAAAAAATTTTTGTTTTGCAAGGTATCTTCAGAAAATTTTATGATTATTTTCTGAGATAATGGTAAAACCTCTGAAGAAATTATTCAGAATGAATCAATATAGCATGAAGCTGTCATACAAACTGGTCAATCAAAATCAAGTTCTCGTTAATAAACTATTTTATTTATGAACGATATTAAAGCTTCGATGCAATGGAAGATAACGGTTTTCCTGTTTTAGAAGTGTATCAGTGTGAAAAGCAGTATCATTGCTTGCCTTCTAAAGTAGACCGTCATTAATTCAAAGGAATCATATTTCCTACAACCTCACCTGCTAGCCAAAATGCAATCAACCAGCAAACACAAGCCAAGCAAATTCAATAACGGCCAAACAAATCACGGAAATAAGTCTAAAAATTGTTTTCTTTTTTTTTATTCTGTTTGTTTGGTTTCGCAAGAATAATATTATTTTCACACAAGTAAAGACGTAATATTATGACGCGCGCCTAACAAATTTGAGGAATATTGCAAAAAAAAAACATCACCAAAAATATTCCACAAACAACTAATAAAATTCGCAAACGAAATGGCAATGAATTTAGCGCACTAAGTGGGGCTGAGGAAAGGGCAAAGTGAAAACATTAAATCATAAAAATTGACTCATTTGTAACATAGAAAGCGCATTAACACATTACGCCAAATCAAAGGACGATGGAAGAATTTCGGTTATACGCACACAAACGCACGCAAATGATACAGATATAGATATAAAAAGGAAAGGGAATTGGATGAAATGAAGAATGAAAGTGCCAGCACACAGAAAGACCTTTTCACAACTCACTGAAACACACACCGCCGGGAAGCAATAACGGAATGCCAGACTAAAAGCCGAAAGTTGTGAAAATATTGCCGCGAGTTAAGAAAATATATAGTATATGGAGAGAGTACTATATGTACGTATGTATGTGTGTATATATGGTACACTCAGGCCGTAGCGCAAGGATTGCGAAACGCACACTTGCCGAACGAAGTAATAGTAAAAAGCAAGAAATCAAACATTAATGCAATAAAATGGTAAATGCATTAACACAATTCCACAAGTGATTGGAGTGTGAATTTGCTAGTGAAAAGGAGAGGTAGGCGATAAATAAATTAAGCGGGAGTTGAAGCGCGTAACAGTGAGAACACAGAATGAAAACGAAAAATGCCCAAAATCATTGCGAATCAAATATAAACTTTCTACACGGTTACACGAATTAACTCAAGCAGCATGAAATTGTATTAGAAAAAGTAGTTAACGAAAGGAAATCGGAATTTTGATAAAAAAAAAGAACTAGAAATAACGATGATTTTGGTTGCACTGAAGCTAGAATACCCTTTACAAAGGAAATGTTTCGAGATAAGAACTTGATTTTGAGCGTTCAATTTGTACGGCAGCCATATTACTTAATAATACGATAAGGAAAACTTTATTAGCTATTGTAAAGTTGCTTTGATGTATATTCCCTTCATAAATTGTGAGTAAATATATTGTGAAATAAAATAGTTTTCCATATATGGACTTGAGTTTGAACGGTCAGTTTATATGGCAGTTATAGGCTAAAGTGATCCGATCACAACAATTTCCTCAAGAAGTATATTGCTGGTTTATGTGACAATTTTTATTGAATTTCGTAAAGATATCTCGTCAAATAAAAAAGTTTTTCATACAAGGACTTGCGGTCAGTTTGTATGACAGCTATACGTTATATCGCTTTGATCTGAACAATTTCTTCGGAGATTATAGAGTTGATTTGAGCAATTATTCATGACAAATTTCGTTAAGATATCTTCACAAATACACGGTTATTCCGTAGAAGTACTTCAGTTTGATTGGACAGTTTGTATGGCAGCTATATGCTATATTGATCCGTTCTGAACAATTTCTTAGAGGATTATACTGCTGACTTACTTATGTAATAATTCATATTGAATTTCGTAAAGATATCTAGCCAAACAAAAAAGTTTTCCATACAAGGGCTTGCGTTTGGTCGTTCAGTGACAACTAAGTGTAAAAATAAACCGATCTGAACAATTTCTTCGGAGATTATACTGTTGTCTAAGACAATTAAACATACCGAATTTCGTAAATATATCTAGACAAATAAAATAGTTTTCCGTACAATTACTTGATTCCGATCGATCAGTTTGTATGGCAGCTATATGCTATAGTAGTCCGATATCGCCGGTTCCAACAAGTGAGCAGCTTTTTAAAGAAAAAAATATGTATGCAAAATTTCAGAACTATAACTCAAACACTTAGAGACTTGTTCGCGCAATTATACAAAGACCTCCAGAAAAACATGCCTTAATCAACTCAGTTTCTCATGCTGAACATTTATACTTCAAAATGTCACCGACTGTGCCTTTTGTATATTTCAAATATGACGCAATATTCATATATCATCTTCAGGGTATAAAAAGTAGTTAATGACAGGAAATCGAAAATTTGAAGAAACAACTACACCACAAACACTTTCACTTAACTACATGGCTGGCAAAGTTTCTAAGAAAGTTCAAAAAACAAGAAAAGTAAGAAATTGAACAACATTGAACTAACACAGCTGTTAGAAATTCCACCAAAATCTCAGCGCTTGCTAAGTTTAAGTGGCTTTCTAAATACTTGCTGAAGTCCGTTAATCTCAAGGATATTTTGTGAAATTCTTTTTTCACGCGCGCCAATGCTTTCGCTTTCACACAAAAATTAAAAAAAAAAAAAATCGCTTAGTTTTGTGATTTTTTACACACTAACATATTCACTAAGGCTTCGGCTTTAACTTCCATTTGGACGCCGCAAAGTAGGCAATATATTTCTCATCAAATTGTTTACTTTGCTGGCTTGTGTTCAAAATTGGCAGCTTCGTGCTATGTCATTTATTTTTTACATGTATGTATACACTATAAACAGACACAAACATATATCGGTATATATGTATATATTATATGGAATATATATACACATATATAACATACAAATTCATCGCTCTTAAACGCTGTCCGCTGACCGCTGACATTGACATTTGATTGCTGATGACTATGTCGCATTTGCGCGATTTTATCGATTAGCATGCTTCAAATATATATATTCACACACTCATACAAAAGTTTCACCTATATCTCTTTAGACATAAACTGGCATATATACTTACTTACTTTGTTTATTTTGTGCGCTTTGGTTTCGTGTTTCTTATTTGCTTTTTCTGTTTGTGGTTGCGCCTTTTATCTGATGACCCTGAGGGCAATTTGCTCTATAGGGTGTGGCAAACCGAACGGCTGAACTTTGCAATTAAAGCATCTAGTATAAACAAACTGCAGCTGTTCAAGTAAGGTAGTATAAAAGCTCAGTAAAAATTCTGATGGAAAACATAACAGATTCATCAAATTTGCTGAGTCAGTTGCTTCAATGAGGGAGTGAACACAATCTCAAAGATTTAAATGAATTTTCTCGCTTCTACGATTTTGACGGCTGTTATCCAGTGGTATAAACTCTTAACTAACTTAGTCTAGCACAGACTATAAGTTGGGGAATGCACTGCGATCTATGATACCGGGTCCTCCAATATTGCTGATATGATTTCTAGGTGTCGTTCCGGCCACTTTTAATATGTCATGATTTGTAATTTTTTCATGGTGGACATACATAGGCAAGAACAACGTTTGGAAATTATTATATTTTATTAACAAAATAATCGTTTTCTAATTGCAACTTTTCGTGCGCTTTTCCATTTTATGGTTATAATAATCGTCCATCTGTGCTCAGTATTCGTAAAATTCTGAAAAATTTCGAGCATATGTTTTCTTTAGATAACAACCTAGTGCCAGTAGGACAAAGAACCACTGGAGGTATTGAAAATATTATTCCCGTTCAGACAAGTGTTGCTGAAAAACAAAATTTGTCGATTCCAAGCCATTCTTTTGAATTGGGACTATATCAAATCACAAGCTAGCAGAAAGAATTTGGGCCTGCAACCGCATAAAATTGTTCTCACATTAAGAACTGAAGCCTATGGGTCACCGTAAAAGTTGTGAGTTTGCTGATTTTTCCTCGGAACAACTTGAAAACCAAAATCAAGAAATTATTCACAAACAACCATGACATTCATCTAAATTGACAGGTTGGTATGGTGTTTGGTCTGATTTCATCATCTGTCCATAACTCTTTCGAAATGAAGCTGGTCACACCGTTACTATCAATAGAGAGCGGCACAGATTGAAGATAACTAACCTTTCATGGTCGCAGTCGAAAGGAGCTGATTTTGACAACATCTGGTTTTAACAAGACGGGTCTACGTGCTATACAGAATGTGCAACAACCGAATTATTTTGAGAAAAGTTTTGAGACTAGATTATTTCAAGAAATTATGACATTGAATGGCCTCCAAGTAGTTGTGGTTTAACACCATTAGACTACTTCCTGTAGTTTTATTGGAAGTTATTGGTTTTTAGTGAAAATCCATAATCTCTTTAGGCGATAGAAATCAATAATGAACGTGCTATTCATGACAAACGGCGGTGGAGACTATCATATTGTATACAGAATTTAATATTGCCGATTTTACTTCATATTGCTCAATGAGCTCATGTTCATGATCTGACCTTTAAAAACGCAGCAAAGATTTTAGTAAATTTCAACAATCGCTTTCTGCATGTTCAAAGATCACTCCACCTCTTTTATACATAGCAATGGAACAAACCCCTTGAAATTATTTGTTATTTTATAGTTTATTTGTGATTAGGTAGAATACATATTTCATATAACAGATAAACTTGCAGTTAGGATTTATTTTGTATAATACGACACACCTTGTATATACGGCCTTCAGTGTGTATTTACACCTAAAGAAACTCAAAGCTTTAATTAACTGGGGTGAAAGATTATTTTCGTTATATTCAAAAAATTACAGGTTGTTCTGTTTAACTTTAATTATAAGCTACGAAAGAGGTAAGCAGTTCCATAACTAAAATGAGGCATTCAGAAAACTATAAGTCGAAGACTGATACACAGCTGTAGACTGGATGGAAATCTAATAGACAAAGTAATTCAATTGAATTGACCTTAATTACCATGACACGAAAGATTAATTAGTAATTTTGATTAATTTTTAAAGCTCTACTAAATTTCTTCTCTCTTAAGCTATGGTAGTTGGATGGAACTTCCCGTCTAAATCAGCAAAAGAAGGCAGGCTTTATGCATGTATGGCATGGTATTGAGTACAGAGCGATCTTAGCGATTCCAAAGAAGGTTTAAATTGATGTAATAGTATATAATAATTGTAAGACTAAAATTGCGTAATAGATTCTTGCAGACAACCCCTTCTTCTCGTGTCCAGGAACTTCACCCCATTCCCACAATGTTTGCAACTCTTCAGCAATAAACACATGTAGAGCTCTGGATCATAACTGAGAGAGTGGCAAATCTTATGTTCGCTTTCGTGTTCCACTGAAGTTTAACGTGGTCAATCGTCTAAGGCCATTGTAGTATGCGACAAGAAGCCTGAAATTGTCCCTAAGGACAAGGTGAGGTTATAACCGCCCACTTGGCTAGCGTATGCCTTGAACCATCACCTGTCTCTGCCTACCCTTTCTCCCTTGCGTAGCAGCTTCTATGGTATGAGAACCCGATCGCGATGAAGGGTTCAGGTCTTACCATATTAGTGGATGCTACGGAGCGGACAAGGCAGAGATTGCTTTAAGTGCCGCGTGACTGCCTAAATATTATATGTAGAACGTATGTTATACGCTCATTGAGACAGTGGTGTTGGAGGCTTATCTCTACGCACCGACCTATGGCAAAGACTTCTGTTTGAAAAATGCTCGGAAAACCTCTCATGCGTATGGACGGTTTAGTGCATGGTTTTACGACTCCTGCGCCAATTCCTTCTTATGTTTTCAAACCGTCTGTGTACCACTTGATTGCACTATCCCTAAGCAGTAGCTCAAAGTGTGCAGTCATTAAATATTAGAGAACTAAATCGACGTTCTACAACTCCGGCAGGAAGATTCTATTCAACCAAAAGTCCTTTTTGCAGTCGCAATTTCACTCAGCCTTCAACGCAAGCTTTATCTGCACCACATACTCCCAGCAACTGCCTTCCAGTTAAGAACGCACACCTTTGCCACAAATTATTTGTGACTCAATAATTTCAACCATTATTGCTGCGATTACGATCGAACCAGCAGACATTTATGTAGTATACGTGTGCGTCTGTGAGTAATTGATGTAGTATTGTCTGCCTCACCACTCCAAATATAACACTATTGGCCGCCTATGACCTGAACGACGAGTCTACTCGCCTCTTGTTAATATAATGACTAAATATTGGCTATCGGGTGGGAACGCCCCAGCTACTTGCAAGCATGCCTAGCATTATTTCGCCATTAACCTTGCGACTATCGCAATTTTATTATATTTATTTGTACAATTTTTTCTCTCTTTCGCATTTCAGACGCTTCGATTTGCAATTAATTTGGTTTGTTTGTTGTTCGCTTTTTTTTTTTTTTTTTTTTTTTTTTTTTTTTTTTTTTTTTTTTTTTTTTTTTTTTTTTTTTTTTTTTTTTTTTTTTTTTTTCTCAGCTAAGCGCAATTTCATTACTATTCGTACAACAAATCAAGTCGGTTTGGTCAATGGCGGCATACTTATTTAGTCTGACTGCTGACTCTTTCCACTCCGGCTGGCAAATGGGTCAATTGGCAGGGCGCATCGTTGCCGCTGTGCGCTATGGCAACCATTTGCGATTATCGTGATGGAAGATGTATGCGCACACAAATACATGCATACATACATATACCAATAGCTATAAGCATATGTTTTGCTGGCTTATATAACCAGCTTTATGTGAGCGTCTGGCTGCTTTGGCCCGCTATCCTGTTTATGTGTATCCTTGCAGTGATTAGTTTCGATTAGAGGCAATCAGTTGCAGCATAACTGCTATAAAACCACATATATATATATATATATATATAAGTATACTATATATACATGTATATATACTTATATGCGTATATGTTTAATACGCCGCCAGCAGCAGCAATAACTACAAATCGAGATATATTTAATTCGTTTCCACCGCATGAATTTATTATGGTTCTTGGGCGCACGTGCTTTACGAAACATGCAGAGCGTTCCACGCACACATAAACACACAAATTATTATGTGCATAAGTATGCATGTAAATCCTAATCTATATGTTTAATATAAATATGGCTGATATTCGTGATTAATCAGTGCAAGCATATTTGTTTGCATAATGGTTCGGAAAATGAAAGGTATTGCTTTAAGTGGTAAAAAATGTTTATATTTGAGACATTTGACATTAAGCTCTAATGTGTTTATACTATATTAACGTACATGTAGGGAAGGTATTAGAGGTTTGGAGGTATTATGGTCACACTCATGTGCTTCAAATCATATTTTGTTATATCAAAAAAAAAAAAAAAAAAAAAAAAAAAATTGGGATCATTTTTAATATATTTTAGGAAATAAACTTGGACGCGATAGATATACTTGTAGATGCTGCTGGAACTACTTATTTTTTTTACAAATCTGTTATAACATAAAAGGTTAAAAAAATTTTTTTTTTTTTTGTTTTTTTGATGATTTCGGCCGGCCGATTGCCTGGCAACTATATGTTATAGTGGTAGGATTCGAACAATATATTCGGATATTGCATTGATGTCCTCAGAGATAATATATATATATGTCAACTTTTGTGAAGATATCTCGTCAGATTAAAAAGTGTTCCATAGAAGCACCGGATTTCGATCTTTTAGATTGTATGGCAACTATATGCGAATGTAGTCAGATATAATTGAGCAGCCTTTAGCCTCTGATAACTGAGGAACTAGCTCGTGTATATACCGACAGATAGGTAGGCATAAGAATGGACAGAGGAATAGTCATGGCAAAATCGGCTCAGTTCATCACGCTGATCATTTCTATAAACACGTTACATAATCTTCGACTTCTCCTTCTGCTCGTTACAAGCAGCAAAATAAACTTAATATACCTTAGTCAATGTTTAAATTTATAAAATAAAGCTAATAGTATTGAATATAAATATATAAATTGCGTGAGCTATCCATATAATAACGTATCTTAAATCGTATTCGACTTACAAACTTTCTGGTTGTTTTCATATCAAAATTTTTTGAGGAGAAAGCAGCGCTCTAAGGAGTAAATAAAATACAAATGAATTAATGGTTACATTTCGGTTCAATTTTTCGTATTAATAGAGTCGTCACAAGTCCTAATATCGAATTAAACTAATTGACATATTTAGGTAAGAAAGTTATTGAAAATGTGAAGAAAAATTTAAATTATTTTAATATTAAAGCAGAAATCTGCCTTAATCACATCTCAACAGACAAAAACACACCTTGAAATATACCAGGTTTACCAATAGGGTTGATACGATTTTTAAGTGCCTTTTCGGCCATTTTTTATATGTCATGATTTGTAATTTTTTTTTTTTCATTGTATTCAGTAATGTTTACAATTTCATTATGGTAAAATATATCCAAGAATAATGTTTAAAAGTTATTCAATTTTATTATCAAGATAGTCGTTCAGCAACTGCAATTTGTGGCTGATTTTGCCCTGAAATAACTTGAAACGATAACAATTCTACGGAGAAAATCATCTTCTTCCAAGCAGCTCACTTCCATCTGGGTGTTGTGGTAAATACGAACAAACCAGTCGATTTTGACGAAAAAAATCCACAAATTATTCAAGAACAACCATTAAATTTACCTAAAATGACAGTTCGGTGTGGTTCGAAATGTGCGTCGACACGGGTACTGTAAATGGAGAGCGTTCCAAAGTAAATAGGAATTTTTGAATCTAGCGCCCCCTGGTAGCGCCATCTACATATATGTATGTCGACTGGTGCGTTAGAATTTTTTTTTTTTTTTTTATCGATTGTGCAATGAGAATCTCATGACATTTCATCAATTGGAAGTGAAGCTATTGCGTTTTAAGTGTCAGTATCTTTGTGTTATCGCCGCAAAAATGATCTAATATTAAATTTTGTTTTATAATTGGTAAAACTTTTATCGAAACGTTTTACTTGCTGAAACAAGTTTATGGCGATAATTGCCTATCCCGTAGCAGAGTGCACGAGTGGTTTCAACGTGTTCAAAGTGGTCGTGAGGACATAAATGACAACTCATTGCAACAAGACGGATGTACGCACCACACTTCTCGTGAACTAACCGAATTATTGCAAGGCAAGTTTGGAAATTCGTTTATTTCAATAAATTGTGACATTGACTGGCCTCTAAGAAGTCGTGATTTAACACCATTAGACTATTTCTTGCGGAGTTATTTGAAATCATTGGTCTTTAGCTTAGATAGACTAGACTTCATACATACTTAAAAGTCAATAATGACTTGATTTAGTGGAGAAAGTACTCGAAAATAGGGTACATCGAATTCGTTACTTCAAAGGAAGTCGTGAAGACTGAAAATTAATATGGACATATTCAGAACTTAATTTTATCGCTGGTCTTTTACCTTTACAAAAAAAAAAAAAAAAAACAAAAAAAAAAACTGGCAATGGTTAAAATTTCAGCAAAACAGGGTGAAAAATGGAAACATATTATATTTGGGGTTGAATAATATATATAATATAACTATATATAAAGAACTTAATAAATTGCAAGAGAAACACCATACCGAATTAAGAATCTCTTTGAAATCCAAATAGTCTAACTTATTTTATTTATTTTTTATTTAGTTAATTAAGTCTATGAACATCAATTTTTACAGACTAATAGAAAATTAATATTTTAAATAAAATTCCAAAGTAATAAAATTGCAATTAAACAAATAGATAACTTCAACTAACAAAACAGAATTAAGGGTGTAATTAAAGGAATCCCTAAAGTGAGAAAAATATAGAAGAACTTTCCCAGAAATCGAGTTAAACTGACGCATAACACACCTGAGAGGAGCATAATCTGCAAATTTGGTATTCTCCTTTTTTGCAATAAAATGGGGGCATAGATCTGAGACAACGCTAAGGAGTATTGAAATTAGTTTTTCATAGTAAATAAGGACAGACAATACCTACATTAATTACATTGAAAGTAAATAAGTCGACCAGTGATTTAAGATGTAAAAGCAATAAACGATATGCCTAGTATACGGTGGATTTGGAATTTAAGGAAATTTTTTAAACGCGTTCAATCCTATTAATTGATGATTAGCAATATGTTCTCCAAATAAACACATCATACAACAAGATACACCGAACAAAAAATGTGTACAATAATTTTAACGTGTAGATGTCAGAGAATTTGGGAGCATTTCGATAGACCTAGCCAATGATTAAAGCAAATCTATTGTCAAAGATTACCCATTTTAAGACACTATTTGAAATATTGAAAATAGAAGGTAAGATGCACATCGTCCATTGGCCATATATGACTTAATACACCACTCATCACCAGTTGTAAGGCATTTGATATCTTTTGTGACGTCATTTTTGAAAAAAAAAACAAAATCGGGTATTTTAGATATAGACATGTTTCATAGCCACATTGTGAGGAGTCGAGCCATAAGAATTGTGGATACCCTCCGCTATCACTCTGGCACCAATGCAAACATTTTCAAGCATTGATTCATTAATAACAGAGAGTCACTTGAGGCAGTGGGATCTTCACTGAATACTTTGTGTCACGCAAATACTTGTGTTCGTGAGAAATAAGTTTCCTATATATAATACTTTCAACGACTTCTGCTTCTATTGGAAATACAAAATTCTCAGCCATTAATAAATTGTTGCCATAGAACGCCAGAAAAATCTTTCGCATTTTAAGCAAACAGTTGCCAAAATGACACTAACCGACATGTGGGTTAATATCATTTGGACATAAAAAAGGTTATATCAATCTTGGTTAGAAACTTTTTATTGATTCGGTTTCAGCGCATAGTTTTAACCGACTAGTCCGGCTCAATTTTGTTCATGAAGTACAAGTATGGTATTTCCTGAAGCAAATAGCTGCATTATTAAATTAAAAATCAAACTTCTTAAAAATTTGCGTATTTACATATAATTTGGGCATCTGCTCCACTGACTCGTAAACCGATAAAAAAGCCAATATTTTGTGCGTTTTATATCCAATAATGAACCATAACAATTCGCAAAACAGGTGCGATGATATCGACAATGAAATATTCATGGTTATTAATACTACCCTAACCCGATGCACGATCGACTAAACACTTTATGGCATTTAAGAAGAAAATCCAGAAGGAAAATATGAAAGAAAACAGAATTTTATAAGTGAAATGGAAATTCAAAGAAATGAAATTATTGTACAGAGTTTACTCAAACATGCAAGCAATCAGCCATTAAGACACAATGCAAAATCAGTCGTAACAATAAGAATGCCGATAATAATAAAGCCAACAACCAGCACTTACACTCCGTAAGCACGCAGCAAATGCCAAACAAAGAAAAGCGAGAAGCAATTTGATTTTAATTCCCATTCAAGTGAATTTTCCAGCAAATTGTTGTCAACGCACGCACACACAGACACACTCGCGCGTATGCATGTGCAGCCGAGCATACGAAAAGCAAACAAACAAAAGGATGTGGAAACGCAGATAGAAGGCATAAGTTCAATGTACACTGCTTTTGCGTGTGTATGTGCGGCTGCTGGAGTGTTGGTATCAGTGGGGGTATGAGGGAGCACATTGCTGAGAGAAATAGCACCTATGTAAGTTAATTTCGATATGCTTGCGTGGAAAATATGGCGCTACAGCGGAACGGCGCTCGTCTTCGTAACCCGTGTAGTATGAAGGAGCGCATAAGGAGCAAAAAAAGGATGCGCTGTATTCTGCGAACTTTATAAACTAAGGTATATCTACATAATATTAGAGCAGCTCGATTTTTTATATTTCACATCGCATATGCGGGAATTCTGAACAACTTTGTATGTATTAAATTTCATCCAGATCTTTCAAAAACTTTCGAACAAAATTGCATGATTAAAAAACAAACACCTCAAAAATCGCTGACTCAAAAGCAGATGCAGACCCATAATTTTTTGATTAAAGTTGTTCAGAGTGATCCATAAAACCTTTTACGCAAACGTGATTTTACCATTTTTTCGGCTACCTGTAAATTGACCCAGGCTAATGAATAAACATATATATATATATAATTATATATAAGAAGCTCACAGAGATATCTTTATAAATGTCTATTAGTATATTATGAAGTTATTTTTGTGGCAGTATACATATGTCTTCGTCTCCAATATGTTACAAGAGCTACTTCAAAAAAACCGAGTTTTGAACTGATAGAAAATCGTAAGCACATTTATTAATCAAATGAAATTGATGAAGCTAACAGGCTCTTTAACTCGTCTTATAATTACATTTTATTTGAACAAAATATATCAAGATACACCTTATGTCTCCTCGAGATTTTGAAACTGACGAAAAAGTTTGAACAACGGGTCACTAGAGAAATGTGAGATAATATCAATATGTCACACTTACAATATATATATAAACAGATAAAGTATGATTCATTTCGAGGTTTCTTATTTTTTTTAACAAAAACACTTAAAATATAATGAGGAATGTTTATTATCATTCGAAAGAGCATTCTTTGGCATTTATTTTTTGAAGATATATATCTTCTTTCAAATGTTGCCTGCGGTTTTGTCACAGATCTTTCATCCGTTGAGTCCAATTTTCGAGGATTCGTTCCACCATATCGACTGGTAGCTGGTGAGCGTCCTCGGTTGCTCTTCAAATGCGGCAATTTTGAGTTTTTACATACATATGTACTTATAGAACCAGAAATGGACATCATCGCCGTACAATATTTGGCTTTAAAAAGTCGGATCTCCTTGAAACATTTCAAAACCGCATAGAGCGAAGCATTGTCAATTGGTCAGATCGAACGGCGTCAGTTCTTACACAAGCTGTTTTGTACGCTTTCAATTTACACGCTCAGTACACCGATTATGTTATCCATAAGTTGAGCGAAGCGCGCGAAATATCGCGCCTAAGTTATCGTAATAAATTTGAACGATTTGTAAACTTCTTCAGGCGTAAGTCTTTCTATGATGAAATGCCAAACAATATTGAACAAAAATTACATAATAGCTTAACACGACTCTTGCAATCTATAAAAAGACTATTGAAAAAAGTACATCTACTTGGGTCACCCGATATATTGACAACTAACCCTACAAGTAGCATATTTACTCCATTTAAGCTCTTTAAGGTAAAAACATTTCTGTAGCGGTATGATGAAAAGTGTCAATATAGCCTAATGGTCTATAAATAATAAATTGTCAAAGTTTGTGACCAATTCATAATGCTTACGAATTTCGTTTGCACAATAAGATTAGTAGCCTAAGCCGTGTTGAATTTCACATAAGGCCGTTTAGTGATCTAATACTTAGCTGTATAATTTTTTATTAAGAGGACTTAAGGCTTTAACGTGTTATACATTAAGAGAATACCTAGTGAAAAAATGTGAAAAAAAACTCTAACGATTTTGTCTTAGGGGGTCACACTTGATAAGCGCCCCTTACTCCGTTAGAACTATTTGTACTTGGATACAATGATTGTGAATTATAAATACAGTAAGGCATCTAAACATACATACATCGAATCATAACAAACATTATATTCAATTTATTTTCGTCTTCATTCAAACTAATTATTGTTTCATACGACAAAAATAAAAGTAGTGAAGATATCTTTGAGGTACTATTGATACTAAGAATTATAATACAAGTAGATCATCAACTTACCAAAATTCACTTAGGTAGACAGTCCATTTATTATTGTTCAAATGCAAAAGAGATAGCTCGTCAAAAGGTTCACTTGCACAAGTTAGTTTTTTTTCTCGCCTGAAATAGTAGAAACTTTAATCTCAAAATAATGCATTTAAAATCAGTTCACATTGTGAAAATACCTTTTTAAATAAAAAAGTTTTCCATTCAAGCGCTTGATTTATATCAATTAATTTGTATGGTTTTCGAGTGGTCCAATATCGGCAGTTCCGCCGATTAAGCTTCTTGGGGAAAAAAGCACATGTACAAAATTCTGCATTGATATCTTAAAGAGCGAGCTATATATGAGGAAACAGACATGGCTAAGTCGTATCTGTTGCTCAACGGATCTTATACTCATATGGCTACTTCCGACGTTTCTTTCTGGATATTCAAAACATCATGGCAAACTTAATATGTCGTGTTCAGTGGGTAAATATTCATCTTCAAAGTGAGCTTGTTTTGGGTCACTTCATGCTTTTGAGGGACTATTATGCTTTCCAACATATTGTCGCAAAATTCAGTCGAAAATACTTTTAGTTTTTTATCTAATTTAATTTTGGTGCTCAATGGTTTCAAGGAATATTTACCGGAACGGATAATTGAAGGTTAGAAGAAACAAAAAGTTATATCAATTATGGAGAATAACATGGCTGCGAATTTATTTGTAATCCTTCGGTAGGAACAAATCCTTTATTTTGTGGATAAAACTTCATCCAAATGTGATTAAGAAACACAACTCTAATGCTTTCGTGACGATTTTCATAAAGAATTTAAATTAGTTTTTCAATGTTGTCAAGTAATTTCCACCCTTGAATGAGTGTGATTCGTTCAAAACATGTTTTTAAAGATCTTACTTATTCTTAAATAAAGTTAGATACTAGCTTTTCCCGCGCCAGACTTAAAGTAGCCATGTTTCTACAATATACTCATTATTAACACAGCATGTTGTTAACAATTGAGTATAATATATTACAGACCGGCGAGATATAACACATTCAAGACTGTATTTTTAGATTAGCCTTTGGTAGCTTTCATTTCCAACACAACCGCCTCTCATGCACATATGTACATATGTAGAGTATGTTGATACTTATAAGAATTTCTATCGTGCTGTTATAGATGCGCTCACTGCTTTTTTACCTGTAGCCATATGTGCTTGCTGTGCCTTTTAATAAATAGAATTAATAAAGCATATTACTCCACACACTCACGCATGTACATATAAGGTATCTACACACATACAAACACACATGCACGTGATAAACGACTAAGTGAAGTATTTTTTGCATATTAAAGAAGAACACGAGGTACACAAGTAACAACAACAGCAACAATGCAATGAATCTCCACATTTATGTCTGACTGAAGTGAATTTTATTAAATAAAGTTGGGAATTTTATTAGATTAAGTGGAGTACAATAAAAAATTCACAGCAGTCGAGTGTATTTCTTTCTTCGAGTACCAGCAGCACGCTTTTGTGCGATTAAGCATGCGTGCGGGTATGGAGATGTATCTAACTGTGGCATGTGCGCATTAATTTCATAATTCATGAGTACGAAATAATGTTTATATAATATTTATAATATTACATTACATTAATGCCTCTTGTATGTGAGTGCAGGCATTCTAATGAAAAACGCAATTTTAGTATAATAAAAATATTTTGTGCAATTCTGTGGAAATTAAAATATTTTTTTATACTCTCGCAACAAAGTTGCTA
>NW_017534497.1:157887-234566 GCF_001853355.1 Bactrocera latifrons
GGTATATAATATTTTCTTAACACCGTGATGACTTGTACCAAATATGGGTGAAATCRGTTCACAACCACGCCTGAAATCTCGATTATCACTTTATCATGCGAGAGTATAAAATGTTCGGTGACACCCGAACTTAGCCCTTCCTTACTTGTTGTAGTACGATTTGTCTTTGCCTCAAAATACTTGAGGGTCTCGATTTTGGCGATCACTTCTTCATTCGATGAAAATTTCTTTCCAGCAAGCATTTTTTTCAGATCTGAGGACAGTAAATAGTCGCTGGAATCCGGATCTGACGCATATGGGGGATGTGAAAGCAATCTGAAGCACAATTCATGGATTTCTACCATAGTTTCCACTATGACACTGTACATTGTCAGCATTTTGCAGAATTGTTTGTATTAGTCGCTGAAGATGATCTCTCCTTTTTTAAGGTAGTATATAATAACATTTCCAAGCGCATTCCAAAATACAGACGACCAACCGACTATTGTGTTGTTCCACGCTCTGGAGCGGGTTCATTGTGTGGCAGAATCTTTATAAACAGATGTGAATCCTTTATGTAAAATAGGTGAAAGAATTGACCGAATTATCATAAAATATTTGCCTGTATTCACACTATGGCAAACCATCTGAAACTACGTCGTTTAGTGGCTCTTCTGAAGAAATGAGATACCCACATGATATTTTCGAGTATGTCTTACCTTACTAAAACTTCTCTATTCAGATTTTTGATAGAAAACTTAAACATAAACCTACCTAGACCTCAGCCATGAGAAAGTATTGCGATTACTCACAAATGTCAGTAAGTCTTATCTACTCTATGGTTTGTGAAGAAGTTGAATTATGCCTTCTGGGTTATGTGAAGTTTATGCATCCCTTAATAAAAGCTCTTACACATACTCCATGTAACTATCATCAACATATCTATCATCTGCCAAAGGCTGTCAATGTTCGCTATTGAGCAATTTATAGTGGATAACATTATCTTTCTCTCTTTATTTAAATTAACAGCAGAGACTTAAGCAATTACAAATTCATTGTTAAAGAGTGTAAGATTCGAGACTACAGTAGCGCGACAATCACTACATGGATGAATCCTTGTTTTATCCATTGCTACATATCGACGCAAAAACTAGGGTTTCTTATGCTTGAACATCTTGAACATCTCCAAACACTACTCCGAATCATCAGCCGTCGTTGTGTTTGGTCAAAAGTGAGCTCGCGCGGCACCCACTTCTCAAACTTAAGTATTCGTAAATGATTTGATGTATACTTTCAGTTGATTTCTTTAGACTTCCTATTATCTCGAACAACTTCACTTTATGGTCCTCCAATATTATTTTATGTACTTTTTTGATATTTTTGTCGGTAACAAACACTTTTGGCCGTTCATCGTGTTCACCGTTTTCGGTGCTCATTCCACCACATCTTAGCATGCCAGTCATTGATCACGCGAAATTCCTTTTTATTAATTTTTCACAATAACAAAAGTTTCTTCCCTCAAAATGATAGTTGCAATTCACACAGTAATTCGGACAGTGGTGAAATTTCAACACATGCTTTTTGTAGGTTCACATAGATTTAAGTCTAGTAGCGCCATTCTACGTGTACATCCGGAAACTTTTCAATTGATCTGTTATATAAATATATTTCAGTGAAGAGCCGTCAGCTCGTTTGACTTTGTGATACATAGGTCCAAACAGTCAGTTAGAGCGTGCCTCTACGCTATTAAATTCTATGTGAAACTCGGTAAAAACTGCGATAGATATGATCAAGTTGATTTATCAAAATGTTGCTTTAGCAAGAAGTGGTGTGTTTCGATGACTTCACGTCTTTTTGGACGGACGGGAGAGGTCGTTCAATAAGACTGTGCTGAGAGAACTACACCTTCTTGAAAAACCGACAATGTATCTCATGTGCGCAAAGTTTTGAATTCAGACCTTCGACTAAGTATTCGTTCAATTGTCCCAATGTAAAATTTATCTAAATTTTAAGTTCATGAAATTGTGACGGAGTACTTGAACATTATTTTTTTATTTTATTTCATTTTTTTATCTTTTATTTATTTTTTTATTTTATTTTTATTTTCCTTTGACGATGAAGACAAGCATTTTGAGGCGATAAACTAACGAAATTCCAGAAAAAAAATTTTAAATTTTAGAATTCTTTTAAAAATTGAAAAAAGTGGAATTTGACCAAAAAAAATTGACTTTATGTTTTTTAAAAATATGTGCAAACTTGACTTTTCTTAGTTTTTTTTTTAGTTTAACTAAAATATAATTTAATGCCAAATATAATAAACTTTGCCCCAATTCCATACGACGTTTCGTTTTTTTCCATCCTGCCCGCCAAATAAGGGAAATGTCGCGTCAAAGTTTTCGCTCATAGCCCAAGCGCTCATATATGTATGTGCATATCTGCTAGACGCTCGGTCACTATTTCTCTTCTAGCTTCGAAAATATTTCGTGTTATCATCTATAACTTTGGAGACATATTTTTAGATTTTTAAAGAGATTTAAGCCAAAAAAAAAAAAATAAAAATAAAAAATCGATTTTAAGCTCTTTTATTGCTACTGCAGCTTATTGCACAAAGTTGTGATGTTTAATAGTGCTATCCAATGAACTATTATTGTTGTAACTTTTTTACAAAAACGCCAGCTTGTTTTGAATTTGTATGAAATTTTATGTGTTGCTTGCTAAGTGAATTTTTCAAATTGAAAGTGCAAATGCAAGACTGCGCCAATATCTCGCTGCAACAACAACGGGGCCGACGTGTGACATATGTATGCACATATGTGGATTTTGATGCTGATGATGCCGCTACTGCTGCAGCTACCGTTACCATTGCCGCCATTGTGTGCGCAGCGTAATTGAAAGGTAAACAACACGTTGAAGTGGCGGCAAATGCAGCTGCAACTTCAACAGCAGACGCAGTAACAATATATTGTTCTCAGTTGAATATATATATGTGTGTGTCGGTGAATATATTACAAAGTACATTTCTATGTATATGTGCATACGTTTATGTATACAGTACTAGCAGCAATCATAGTAAACAGCAGAAAAGCGACAGCTCATAAGCCCCTGCTGTTATTATTGCTGCTTTGTTGATAGCATCACTTGTAGGTTGGTATATGCATTTATGCAATAGTTGCATATACATACGAGTATCTATATACATATATGGTGTATATATAAATGTACCAGTTCTCACTGCATTGCTGACAGGCTGGTTGACAAACCGCAATATAGCAAACAAACCGGGAGTGATGGATAGTCTAGGACAGCGGCATTGCAGCAAAATGCTAACACAGCTCTGTTGTTGCAGCAAAATGCTAACACAGCTCTGTTGTTGTTGCTGTCGTGGCTGCTGCAGCAATATGTTATATTGTATTGTTGTGGCCATGAAAATGTGAAAAACTAAATTATTCGTATAGCACTTTCGCTATTTACTTAGATTGTTTGCTTTGCTTGTTGTAGGCAACAGCGCAGCTACTCGCTTTCGTTGTTGTTTGTTGTGTATATTGTTGTAATAAGTTATACACTCCTAGCATGTTAGCAATATGCTGAGCTCAGAAACTTTAAATTGTTAAATAACTATATGCCTTTCACTAAAAGCCCTTTTCACCATAATATCTAAAAATCTAGCCAACAGTTAAAGAGTTTAATGTTAGTACATACATGTTCCTGGAAAATTTCAAAGACAATTTTGGCAACCCCCTTGAATATGTTCATTCCATCTGCATGTTATGTATTTGACTATGAATATTAAAGCAGCTTTATCGGTCGATTTATGCTATTTATGAAATATGCGGAGACATCGGTATTAAAAAAAAATTTGAAAAATACTTTGTTTAACGAAACATTTTACCATACATAGATTTTTTCCATCGATTGTTATGTATGGCAGCTAGGTTCGATATCGGGGGCTCCGAAAGCCTGCAACTTTTCGGGGAAAATGTTGGGTTTTATCGAAGGGGCGGCGTCAAAAAGTGGCCATATTAGAACGGTTGTATGCCTCTTAGGCAACACTTCTATATTTTATCTATATGATCATAGATCGTTGTCAATAACGATCATAACCTAAATTATGGATCTTAACTGCGGCCTGTTGACTATAGAACATGCAAATAATATTATCTAATGTATAATTACTTTTCTGTAAATGTATATAGAAACCCAGACTCAAACAAAATAATATGTTAGAGTTAATGTCTTTACGATAAATTTTGTTATTTGAAGTAGTACATGTACTCTAACGTTATACAATTGCATTTTCGTATTTAAAGACTTTTACGAGGAATATACTAAAACTCGTTTATTTACGTTACACTTAGTATCAGTAGTTACACATTACACACTCCCTCCAACTTAGTTCATATCGGATGCGCTTATAGTTTCAGAGACTTAAAAATTAAAGCAATAGTAGGTCGGTTTCGGAAATCTTATCATATTAGTCTATTTGAATAATAATGAGCAAGTTTCACGACCAAAGTATCCTCAGTGTTGGTAGATGGCTTGAGGATAATAAACATTGTAATATTTGTTTTATATTGTTAGATTTTGTGAACTTTTATATAACACGTCTATCTGTCGGGAAGTTAAGTTGGCAAATTATATATGGAAACCTTAATTCAGTACAAGTATAAAACTGAACCCTTTCACACCGAAACAATATTTGGAAATTGTGAGACTTTACACTGGTTACCAACATTAACCGAAATGTGTCTTGTCCTGTTGAAAGCAAATTTCGCGAGATCACGAACTTCAATTTCAGGCATCAAATAGTCGGTTATCATGGCGCTATAATGGTTGTTGTAACGGGTACCGAGAGGATTACAAGGATGGTAGGCCCTGGAAACGAGCTGTTTCGCCGTAGTGGGACCAAAGGGAGGAATAGGGTTTGTGAGGCATGCAAAGAGGTGGCCAGTGTCATGCAAAGACTCATTGCACACAGGACATACATATATTGGATTTTTTGAGTTCTTTTCTGGATAAGAAGGAGTTTATACTGCTACAGTATCCAGAATGAAGTCTCGCTAGAGTCACTCTTGTTTCTCGCGTCAATTCGAGCTTCCGAAGTCTGGTCGGCGTGTTGTCTGAAGGTCGGCGAAGTACTTAAGAAATGACCTCTTGATGCTCATAGGAGGCGGTTGCGCTCCAAACATACAGGCCTCACTATGCACATGTTCGATAGGAAAGATCGGAGTGCAGTGTGCTGACAAGTCTGAAACTTCCTCGTCTCAGTTTAAGGACCGGCCGGCTGATTGCCTTGCAAGTTGCCAACAATGTTTCTTTGTTCTTTCCCCATGTGTTGCCGACTAGGATTCTGTTGAGACTCAATACTTTGACGATGATCAGGGTCATACGAGGAGTCTCACTTAAAATTTTAGGATTATTGACAGCCGGAATCGCCTTCGTCCAGAATCTGAATATAGTCGCGGTGGATTTAGTGGGGTAGAATATTAAGCTCCTGCAGCGAGGAAGCGAAAAAGATCGTAGAGATAGCCGTTTACCTTTGAATACGTGCCATCGAATCCATTTCTCGACGTCAATATCGTGCTATTATCAGCATACGGGATGATAAAAATTCCCCCTGGTGGTTGTGAGAGTTTCGAGATGTATAAGTTAAACAATTGCAAGTACAACGTTACGAGGATCGTTCTATCGCTAAGTGAATTCTGAAGCACGAACTATTTGGGCATTTATTGTGCACTTTTCGAAAGCCTTGCTATCTCACTCACTCTATTAGGAATCCTTGGAATATTATAATGTTGGAAATAGTTCTCTGAGAGAATGAGTGAGTCTCTTCTTTCTCCTTCTTGATCTATAGAAGAGATTATTTGTGTCAATTCCGTTTTCAAACTACACCATACAGGTATGCAAATGGTATACAAATATAGTATATATAAAAGTAGGCACTTACTTTTCTCTATCATCACAAGCTCTTTCAACCCTTATAGCATTTTTTCTACATCACCGCTGTTGATGCGTGCTAGCACCCTCTTATTTGCCGCTCTAATCGCTTTTTAGCTGCAAGCTTCCAGTTTGCACTTTAAAGTTTATGCCTTCGAGACACTTCTTTCTCCCTGTCACCCTATGTGCAAACATCATCATTCTTAAAGTATACACATCAAATTTGTGTAGGAGTATATGTGTAAACGGTTTCTTTGCCGAGTATACGTTGCCACGCTTTCGCCAACATTTATCACCTCGCTGCATAGCCACCCACTTGACACAATGGCACATAAATGCAGTGTAAATCCAGAAAAGTCAATAAACTAACGCCAACATAACATAAACAAAAAGCAATAACAACAATAAAAAGCAACAACAAAACATAAAACGCAAGCCAGAACACGCCAGGATAAAAAAAGTGACGCAACAAAAAGTCGAACCTGAGCTGTACAAATGTCCTTTGCATGTCATATTCGATTTTATGCTAACAAAGGCTCGGCGCATACGCATAAACGCTACAAGATTAGGAGGCGCCAGCGGCAAGGCAAAGGCAAGGCGTAGCACTTAACAACATGCATCGCATTCGTCCGTCACATACATACGTTCATACTACTTCACTACTCTCCTTGCTTCAAACTTTTCTTCACCGCTTTTTAACCCGTTTTCCTTAAAATCCAGCACTTTGCTGACTCTTCCTATCACTCTTCCATTTTTATTTATTATCCTGCTTCATTCTTCCAGCTTTTCTCCTACTATCCTGCAGCAACACTACTCACTCTTGCTTTATCGCCTTTCACACTGCGCCATTGTGATTATAATTTGTTGTGATTTTTTCGCCCTCATAGCTATGCGCAATAGTCAGTTGTTGTTCTGTGTACTTTTTTTTTTAACTCGTATCTTTTCTGTGCTTTTGAGGTTATGTACGGTCGTTTGCTTGCTCTTCGTTTAGGCATCTCCATAAATGCATAAACATCACTTAGCACTTCCCGAAGCGTTTATGGCATACTTTCTAATCAATATTGTCGTGCTTTTGTGGATAGTTTGCGCCTTTAAAACGTTGATATATCCATAAAGGTAGTGTTACAGGTGTTTTGAGATTTTTTTTTTACCCATTTTTGCTTAATTTTTTATGTTCGAACCATTTTAAATATGTACTTTCTGTATTTCCTATACTTGCAACATCCTCAGGAATATTTTAAATGTGATAGCAGTGGTAAAAATCGTGTTTCATTTATAAACCTTGGTTCTCATTCAAGCTTCTGTAACACAACTTTTATAGATATACTGCCGCTTTAAAGGCGCAAACTTCCTCAAAAATCGTATAAGCTCACCAAACTCGAATACGAGTACTTTGGTGGCCATCCAATATTCGAAGAAGCAATTTATTTTCGTTTTTCTTATCTGAATAAAATATACTTAGGGTAGTCACAACCCGTCATAAAGCATCGTAGAATTATAAATTTTAAACTGGTTTAAAAAAATTGTTGTTGGATGACATACGAAAAAGAGTTTACACTTTTACAATTCTCAATGCCATGTTTTCGGATCGTGAAAGCCCTAACTATTTTTTTCTGGTATCTGTATCAAAAGATGTATTACTTTCAGCAATACTATTTACTAAACTTCCGGGAATAAGTCGGGTTGATTGATATGATTTGTGTAGCTGTCGAAACTCTTTGTCGTCAGCCTCTCTTCTTTCTAGCTCATATTATATAACAGTTATTTTCCCAAAGTATATTCAGATCCTTCTTATCTTTTCTCTTTTTGTTTGGTTGCAACTCAAGGATGTTGTATTAAAGCATTGCTCTCCTGTCCTTCTTCTTATTGTCACTGCTTTCATGGTTACCGCAATTCGGACAAGAATAGCTTCGTCAAAAAACTGGACATGGTTTCAACTCATCCACTTGCATTCTAAAGACTAATCTGCCCTAAAAATATCCGCTTGGTGATAAGAAAACCTTCAACACTGAGGTCAGATAAATGAAAAACATCCGTTTGCTTATTTTTCTATTTCACTACCTGTTTTGCATCGTTCTGCATCTAGAAATAAAAGTGCTTCTGTAAACCAGACACTAGACAAAATAAGTGTTTTGATATTCCCGATCGAACATCTAGATGTAAGTAAAGTCCACTTGCATCTAGTTAAAGGACATGAAACAAAATCTTTAATAAGTTTCAGATGGGGTGTTTTCAAATATATTTTTCCAGTCAAGTGTTTGTAACGGAACAGCCTATACTAACATAATTTCGGAATCCACAAACTTTAGACGTGTACCACCCATGATTTCGCAAATCAAAGTGACCGTTGCGTAACTTCGTTCTGGATACAACAGCAAGTTAAAATATTTCATATATGGAATCAATTCCAACATATCCAACCTATACAATGAGTCCTCGCATGACACTAACCACCTCTTTGCATGGCCCGTCAAACCTCCTCACTTAGCACACCTTGCTTTACGATCCAACCACTTCGAAACAGACCGCTTCCTAAAGCTACTGCTAAGAGACATCGATGACAGTTTGTCTTGCTTGGAAAACCAAATACGTGCAACAACTACAATAACGAGTCATAAGCCGTTTTGGGAACCTTGCTCACGAGATATAAATTCTATATCAACTTAAGGAGACAGCAATATGTCTTCGATTTAAATATTTTTATTATTGTTAGAAATTTTTTGGGTTTAAAAGTGGTTACTACACCCATCTATGGTTTAAAATTCAACTTCGCACTTTGGATCATCTTTGACTCCCTCTTAACGTGAATAAAAGTTGGCAAGATTTAACTTATTATTTTTAACGGCAGGAGTTTGCTCAGATATAGATAGTTAATTTTCGCATAACATCAATAGCTTCCGGAATAACAACTGGTTTCGGAAGACCTTTCCAAAATTCGTCTAGGAGTGATCTGCGACCTCAATCGAATTTATCATACCATCGATAAACACTGGCCTTTTATGGAGCTACTTTGCCAAAAATTTAATTGAGTACGTCTATGCACTCTTGATGCGTTAATTCAAGTCGAAATTAAAAATAATAATAATAATAACCACATGAAAATTCCCATTTTATTCTATTTTTTGGTCGAGAAGAATATTTTAAGTTACTATTAACAACACAAATTGCGTTCGCATGTTCAAACATATTGACTACGCATACATACCTATAAAAAATTTGAGAGTTTCCAGATTGCAACACAATTGTTACAAAATCCCAAAATATAAAGCAAACCTACGTAGAACAACCACCGTCACACTTGTCGTTATATTTGCAATGCTGAGTTTGATATGTATCGACATCAGTACCTTTCTTACAGTAGTTGACGGGCTACGGCAAACGTTCCATTGTAATTCCACCATCAAAAGGTTTATCTTGAAATCTATCAGCCATTGTGATAGCACAGGAGCTAAAGTCTCTTCACTCAATTGGCACTTCTCTGAACCACCCTGCGCTGTTGATGAAGTTCATTAGTACGAATTCATAATAAATTCATGACATGTTTGCCTGCGTGTTGAGCCAGCCAGATTGTTTATATATAATCTAGGTATTAATATCTGTAAGTAGCCAGAGTCATATAAATTCCCTCTTTTCTGTAGTCTAATTGTTCATCTGTTTCACAGTTCACTGGAACCCGTTTCAGGTTTATCGTGAAAAAAGATGTTGGATCCACTAAGAGATCAAGGAATTATTTCACTAACTTAGACTAAACGCTAAAAGACTTTAATGGTCTCAAAGACGCCTGGTCTATATATAAATAGAGTATATTCCTCGTTGGGTGTACACCCCTTGTCAAAACAACAAGAATTTCTTTGCTTGCTGTAATCCCCGCTTGTAAGATACGGCAGTGGTCTGGTGGTAAACGGAAAGTAATTTTTGTATCTAATTTTGATGAAAAGATACCACCTTACACTCAATTATCTACTTTGGAACCATCCATATGGATGCTAAAAATCTCCTACCTCTCTCCTTCCCACTACTCTCTGGAAAGGAAAGAAATATTGGAGACCGAATATAGATTCAACTCTGTAGGACTTCGAAAAGGGAGGGTAGAAGGAAGGGTAAAAACATTACATGCATTATGTGTATATTTATCCATGAAAATATAATATTAGACATAGTACAGATATCTAACTTAAGATGTTGTCTATAAAATATGTAAGAGATCTCAGAGAGATCAAAAGTATTCTATAGCTTTTAGTACGGTTAAATCGAGTAAACTTACGTCTACCACAAAAAGAATATTTCGAAGTGAGAGCATTTTAAGTTCATTGGTTTATTCTTGCGGCAGTGCTACTATTGTCAATTATGCGCCATATTTCTCTCTCATGCCCTTCTCACAAGCTATTTTCACATAAATTTATATTACAATAATATTTAAAGTTTAAAACTGCTTTCTAAAACCTCCAAAGTGGCAACATACAGCAGCAATTATCCTTTAATTACGCACGGAGTTACAGCTGCTTCAGCTAAAAAGTACTTTTTCATATCATTACTTCAATAGCTTCCATTTTTCATCATCCTTACCACAACTACGACTTAATTCCAGCTCATACGCATACTTACTTTCGCACACACACACACACACACACACACGCGATTCGCATGCAGCAGCGTTCAACAGCTCAGCTTTGCTTCACCTCAATCGCAGTCAATACCGGATTTTTTCCACGCAATGAACTCGACGCGATATTAGAATATTTTAAGAAACCCCTGAAAGTATGCTTATGAAAATGTAAGTGGAGCGAAAGAGTCATACACGCAAACAAGATATTTACAAAAACGCAGAAATGAAATTCAACTATATCTGCGGCAATTGCAAAGACGCAAAACGCGGCTCAACTAACCTATATTTGTTGGTTGTAGCATAGCATATATCATATTTTATTTTTTAAGTGTTAGACTTGTGGAAATATGTGAATAATGTGTGTGTGAGTGTGTGTGTGTGTGGCTGCTGCATTTAAGTGTTTATGTATGCGTACAGATAAGCATGTGTGCCCCAATTCTTCCAGTAAATATAAAATGTAAGCTGTCAGCGGCACTCACATCGCTTATGTATTAGATATGCATACATATATTAGGGTGGTACTTACTTGTGTAAATTTTCTTGGAGAATATTATTCCAATTGAAGACAAGTCGATAGTATACCACTATATGGGTATTAAAACTTGAGTTTGTTGTCCCTTTATATTAGGGTGGTGCTAAAATTAGGAAAAATTGGAACAAACAAGTTCGAATGATCAAAAATCATTCGATGGTATATAAGTATTTGATAAATATGGATCCCAAAATATGTTTTTAACCTTCTATATTAAGGTAGTTCTTAAATTCCGAAAAATTTTTTTTTCAAGAAACCGTGTTAATAATATACAACAATATCAGTATTTGATAAATATGGATTTCAAAATATATTTTCTAACCGTGTACATATATTAGGGTGGTTCCTAAATTTACAAAAAAATTTAAACAGTTTCGAAAGATCAGAAATCGTGTTAACATTATACAACTATATCACTTTTTGACAAATACAGATTCCAAAATTTGTTTTATATATTAGGGTGGGTCCTAAATATGCCGGAAAATTGTGTAAACAATTAAAGAAACTCAAAAACCAAATAAATAGTTTAATACTATATAAGTATGGGTATCAGAACCTGTTCTTTTTATATATGTATATTATATATGTATAGTAGGTATTAGGCTGGTGCAAAAATGTGTGATAAATGGACGATAAACAACTGCAATCTATATTAATGTATAAAAGCAATTATATGATACACAAAATTTAAACCCTAACATTTTTTTCAAACAATGCATAATAGGGTGGTTCTTGAATGGCCGGAAAATGTTCAATTTTACCAATGTTCTTATACTAATGCATATAGCTAGTATCTGATACATAAAAATTGGATCTGAAATTCTTCTCTAACTATTTACATACATTAGGGTAGTTATAAATATGTATAAAAAAACAAATTTCCATAATCAACTGCGATTAGCGATAACAATGCAAATAAGTTAGTTTATACAAAATTTGCTACCGTTACCGTTTTTTCTAACCATTTACATTAGGGTTGTTAATAATTGGAAAAAAGAACTTTTAAAAACCTTCCAGGATGTCGATGTTTGCTTATTTATGCAAATATACACGATATAAGTTAGTGCGGATACATTTATTTTTAATCTAAACCGGGTAACGGGAAATAACACAAACCCAAGCCAATTGAAAAAAAAATTATTATATTATATGTGACAGTTATGCTTACAGTAACATCATTTAACGATGTAATTTTAAAAAGTAAACAAATTCAATTCAGTAAGAACCACCCTAATTCATATCAAATATCTTTATTCGCTTTGCTCATCACACACTGGAGTCAAACGCGCAAACTGACTGACAGACAGAACGACAGACAGTGAAAGACTTCAAGCTGCGGCTGCGGCTGCAACTGCACAGCTGCTGCTCTGCAATCGTTAGACTGAACAGCGGCAACCGACATGCCATGGGCGATCGCACGACTGACAGAGGGCGGTGCGCTGAGCATTTATGCGTCGCGGCATATTTGCTCCACATCTTACAGCTTAGCGTCGACAACGCGGAATAAAATGTGGAGCAACAGTTATGCTTGGCGAAATGGTAAATACACACACACACACTCACACACGCTGTCACGCTTCAAAATCCATACACCCATACTTCATGCGTTGATTTTAGGATTTTCCCCATCCGTTCTATTTTCTTCCAAAAACTCATTCAACTCACTCGAGCACTTTCATACGTTCGTTGGCTTACAGTTATGTTGTTTTTTTTTTTTTTTAATTTCTTCTTTCGTTTTTCATTTCTTGTCGACATGTTTGTCTGCATTTTAAGCGGATTAAATTGTTCTATACTTACTTATATTGTCTCAAACGTATTAATATATGTATGTATAAAAAATGATGTGTGTGTATGTATGCATATATGTATGTATGTGTGCCTGCCAGTGTGTGGCATGTTTACAAATAAGTCTGTGCTTAACTCTCTTGTCTTTGTTTGGCATCTTAATTCTGTTTTGTCTCTTCCACCCAATTTTATTTTACTTATTATTATTATTTTTTTCTTTCTTTGTTTTGAAGTGGCACAGCACTGAGACAAAAGCATAGAATTTATTTTAAAATAATATCCGCTCAGAAACAGAGAATTGATTTAATATTTTGTAGCTTTCACTGCGCCGCATTTGTGGACCGCCAAAAGCGCTCAACCAGCGGGATACTTCAAAGTGTTCTTCATGCCATCTTCTCGTAGCACCCCAGCCTTTGTCGCGTCTCATTGTTTTTATTCAATTTCACAGTAAGCAGTCGTCATATTGTGCGTATTCAAATACAGCGTAGATTTGTTGTTACTAATTATACGTTTAAGCGCCTGAAAATATGCTTTAATAACTTTTCAAGCGATTTTGTTCAACTAATTGGTCTAACTTGGTTGAATACGCCAACTTTGCTGTTAAACATTTAAATAGCAGGATAAAATCTGAGCTTATTAAATTTTGTAAGGGTTTAAAATGAATCCGTTATAATATGCAAACCATAGCAGCTACCAACTGGGCCATGTTAAAGCTTTTCATAATATTCAGAAGCTTTGAAAATATTACCAATTAATTAAATTTTACAGGTACTATTCTAAATCTGCTCTTTTATATCATGAATTTCAAACGATGAACAATATCTTATTAAGTTGCTTTTCTTGCAAATTAAACAGCATTGCTTAATCTGATACTTATTTAAATAGACATAACTGCTACTTATTAAGTCAATGAATATTTATTTAAGAAATTCATATGTTTATAAAATAGTATCATTCAAAGTACTGCTCACCTGAAGCTTTCAAAATTTCCCATCTTTCTGTTAATTTGTGGTTCTTATCACAAATGAACTTAGCCGATTTGGTAACCAAACAAAAATCGAGCCAACTAATGATAGCCTGTTATGATGTTAACCTTAATCCAGTGACGGTGTTCCACATCGATCCGCACAAATAGTTGTCTGAAGAGGCAAGGTCTAGCCTATAAAGCGAATGAGACAAAACTACCTGGTCGCGGTTTTCTAAATCGGTTTTAATCGGTCCTACACCATGAAACCAAGCGTCATCGTGATCAAAAGTATTGCTTCGTATCTCGTCGTAAATTTTGTGCATTTTTGTTCCTCATTAATGGTTTCATCCGGATTTAGAGGCTCATACTACAGTTTAGGATAGTGATAAACACAATTCTTATCTTTTTCTAATTTCTATAGACATGGTCCAGGGAATATATTTATCACTTATCTTAAGCGAGCACAGAGACTTTCATTTTTAGTCGATGATTAGGTTTAGGTACTGTAATATGAATGATGATAGCATTGAATAAAGGATGCATGATAATTGTGGGTAATACGTATACTGGATAAGAAATTGCCTTGGAAGTTGATAAATTTTAAGCATCTAAAACAGAGTATGAATATGATAAACGATGCTGAACTCACATGCCGACTGTTATTCTGTAACAATTTTCAATCAATCAATTAGATCCTTTCAGCTTTAACAATCTCTCGATCGAGACCATGTTTTGGTTAAGACCAGTTTACCAAGAACTTTTTTGAGTTCGTTTCATTATTATGAAATTTAAGTATATTGAATCGCAAAAGTCACATCTCCTCTCTGTTGCAACTTAAGTGTAAGCTCTCTTTACAATTCAGCATACCATCTCCACATTTTTGACTGAAAACACATTAAATTAACATACCTTTTCAAGCATTTTTATACAAATATTTATTATCACCTTCAAACTAACCCCAAGATCCAATCGAAGCATTTCAACTAATAATTTTCATTAACTTTTTATAAGTTTCGGCTGGGATTGTTTTCAGTGCTTTCAGCGAATCCATATATTTTCGGCTTATTCTTGTATCCAAACGAATTTGTGAAATCTCCTGCTTTTCCTATAACTTTTTCGATGTTACTATTGTTAAAAGTGGTGGATGGACAACTCGTATGAGGCAAGATTTTGCTGAATTCACGTCCTTCACTTAATGCATTTTGCCACCCAAGTACATGTATTTGTAATAAAGTAGACTCGTCAAAGCAGTTCTGCAACATATTCAACAATTGAAGTACCCCTGATTCCATTGAAACATACAAAATTTAAAGAAAAACCTTTGCTTAATTTTTTTCTGCAGTAAAGATCACCAGACAAGCTTTTCGCTTCGGAAACAAATAGCCATCAAACACATATTAATTGACACGAACATAAAAAAATGTTGTACTGAAAACTCCAAAAAACTTAAGGATTCGGTGTGTAAGTGTAGTTTAAGTGAATTAGAGACTTTGTCGTGTCAAATTTTTCAAATTTAATGAAACAGTATATTGTTCTGTTGTAATAACTTCCAAGAATGAAATTTGTAGACCTCTGCATAATTGGATAAAACCTCATTTCTATCAAGATTACAGCAGAGGAGCAAATAATATAAAGAATGGTTAGGGTCTCAGTTATAGATGATTTTATTTAATATAAGATTTTGACCAAAGACGGTACTTTTACATAGTTCTTTAATAATTTCTTACCTGACTTACCGCCTTGTATAGCTTACCATGAAAAGATCATTAAATCTTTTGTCCAAAAACAAAGTTGTTCAAACATCGTTCTGTAAAAATCTTGAACTTCAGTGTCAAGTTTTCTATTTGTCTCATGAATATTCATGGCTCTGTTTGCTTTCTGCTAAGATCTAGTATGTTCCTTTTGCTATCTACCATAGTCTTCTTACACCAATAGGGATAATTTTTATTAGTTCTTTTATGAATTTGGATTTAACATTCTTTTTAAAGTACCTCGCTGGGTTCTAAACCTCTAAAATGCCAGTTATGAAACTTCATATGTATCTGCTGTCTATATTGCGGAACATAGAACTAAGAAATATGTTCTTTATACTCCGAAATTATTTACATTCGGTCTCATGCAGAGATCGGCGTGATATAAGTGAACTAGTGCCTAAGTTTTTGAGATATTAATCTGAAATTTTGCATACTTCCTTTTTTTGCCAAGAAGCTGCTTATTTATCAGAACTGCCAATATCGAACCACTCAACTGTTTGTATGGAAACCCTTTTCGTTTGACGAGATATGTTCTTGAAATTTGGCATGGAATAATACCTTAGGTAAAGGTACAATCTGATAAGAAATGGGTTTTATCGGATCAATATAGCATATAGCTGTCATAAAAAAAAACCCAAGTTCAAATACTGAATCCTTTGTATTTGTGAAGAAGAACTGTATTTAACGTTTCTCTTTGGTTTTCTTTGTTCTTTTCGCTTTTTGATTAATGTCAAGTTGAGACGACTTAACAAATCGAAGAGTCTGGAACTGTTTTACAAGACTCTAGTTCTATAATATTCTAGAAACTATATGCTGTTTATATATCGGAGTAGAGCTCCTTTTGACTCTCTCTTGCTGTTTAAAGCAAGAGTATCAATAAAGAGAGTAAAAAAAAGCTTAAAATTAAATTATGTTGCATATATACGTATATTGCTACATTTTGTTGCAATATTTTACTAGCGCATTAAAACACAAAATTTGACATCTTAAGCAGCTGTGCGTAAAACAAACGAGCTATGTCTGCCATCTGAACCCTTTAAGTGCGCGAAATGTGTAAAAGAATTGATACTTAGCGCCGAAACGTAAAGGGTAAAGAAGCCATTGATGCCAAATGGCGCCACAAAATTTTCAATAACGTCGGGATGCGGGCAGAAAGCAGCCACCAATGCCAACGAAAGGAGCACCTCGTTGGCTTTGCCACAAGCGCACAGATACACACACACACACACATACACACACATATGCGCATAGAGAATCAATAAAAGCATGCACTAGTACGCACACAAATATACACTCATACTTATAGAATATGAAAACCCTAAGTATACGAACTGAAAATTTTAATTAAAAAATCCCGCCAGCATTTAACTGACGACAGCAGTTCGCTACTCGTATTGTAAATTTTTCGTTTATTATTTTCACGTAATATTTCTTTTTTATTTGCACGCGTAGGTGCTGTATGCATACAAAATAGCAGAAGTGGAATTTGAAAAGTGGCTTGAAATTAAAACAATGCCAACAATAACAATAAAAGCTTACTTACCGCCATGTGTAAGTGGCAAGTAAAATGTTAGCAAGAAATTTTGGCCTTCTAAGCCTCCTATAGGAAGTTGCTGGTTAAAGTATTTCGAAAGCGTTAAAGCATGTAGTCGGGGAGCGGCTGAAGCGGGTTCATTGAACGAAAAATATTAAACAATTAAATTGTAAATGATGACTCTACGCCGCACAATGTGCGCAGAGAGTTCGTAGACGCGCTAGAGATGACGTTAAAGTGTAGAAAAGAAGTCTTTATTGGTGTGCGCAAAATTAGAAAAAAAAATTTAAGCGGTTTATAAATTTTTTGTCGTTAGGAAAGCTCTTTCGTAAGAAAAAGGGATACAAAGTGTAACAATGTCAACGCTTGCAGAAAAATCTGTCGAAGGAAAAACGATATAACAGAAACCACTAATATTGAAACAAAATTTGAGTTTTGGTTATAAAATGGTTATATAGTGGTTATATATTGGTTATATATGAGTTAAATCTGCCTGCGGAAGCTGAAAATTGTATGCATATATATGTAAAATAATACGATGTAGTGAATCGTAAGCAATGAAAAAATCAATTTCAATTTTTTGATGCTGGATTGTTTTGTAGGTAACGATTTTGTAGGTAACGATTTATACAATTTCTTATTTAAAAATTAAAAAATAAATTTCTTCCAAATACCAAATACCAACAAAATAATTTTCTGTCTTTCAAGTGGAATAAATTATCGCAATTTATTATAATAAACTCCTTTTAATTGATAATATTACCGTAGTGTAGTTGTGGTTTGAAACTAAGTCAATTGAAAGCCCAAAAATACAATATAATGCGATATGAGATTAAGTGTAATTAAAGGTCACATGATAATGTGATATTATATTGTGGTGTCATAATATTGGATATAATTGGATCATAGTATGCCAGACTAGGGTCCAATAGACCTTAGATGGCGGTGCAAACCTGATCCTATTTTTAATAGCTGAAGGTCATATGTGATGTGATTGTCGTTTAATAATAGTTGTGATATAATTTCGACATGATGTGACATATATATTATGATCTGAATTTAATATGATGTCATGATAATATATGGAGCATGAGCTTACGTGATGTGATTCTAGCATTATATATATATATATATATGATATGATTTGATATGATTTGATTTGTTTTGATTTGAATGATATGAAATATATATTATGATCTGAATTTTATAAAGTAATGATAAATAAGACATGTAAGGCATGTGGTTATTGTGGTATTATGATGTAATGTCGTAACAAATATCATATGATTTGATGATCTAGAAGTAGTATATGCTTGACTAATTTATTATAAGTATAATCTATTGTGTGATACATTTTAATGTGATGTGACATACATATTACGATCTGTATTCTTCTTTTCATGATGAATTCGAGGTATGATTTAGTTTAGGATTACGGTGTTATTATGCATGTGATCTCATAACTTATATGAAATAATGAGATGATACAATGTGATGTGATTGTGACATTATTTGTCATGATGTGATTTAATATAATATGAATAATGATACTAGTATGTAATGTGGTATTATGATGTGATGTCAAAATACTGATAAGATATGATATAAAAGTAGGACCCTAATTATTTATATGATATATATATATATATGATATGAGATAATATGTGGGACTTCATGGCTTAGATGAATTATTATTTGATATGATATTATATATAGTGATTTCATATGATCGCTTTTGGTTTCATATGATCATTTGAAATGGCGTAATATATTATGATCGATTAAATATAATATTCTGAATATGGGGTAGGAATTTGTGTAATGTGATGTTATGTATGGGATATGATGACAAGTATTAATACACATACGTGATATTATTCGAAAAAAAAATAGTATATATAATATACCAATGTTTTTCAATATCACTTTATTTATTGGGTTTGCTTTTGTTTCGTCAAATATGGCAATGTAATAATGAGAAAAGGAAGATGGGAATTATATTGCAATGTGCTGTTTTCAGGTTTCAGGTATAGAATTGATAAGGATATGTGATATTATTTAAGGAAAGATGATATTATTAGGTGTATTTTACTTGAACGATTTGATATGGAACTTGGCTGCGATATTTGATGTTAAGTTAGTAGATCTCTTCTTCCTATATTTTTGCTTTTTGGAAAGAAATGTCTTTAAAGGCTTTATAAGTCATTACCGACAGGATACATAACACTATCATTACGTAAATTACTAGATATTTTTATAGAAATTGGAGTAAAGCAAGCCTTGATCACTTGATCACTTTAAGTCACATCTAAAAATTACGACGAGGAGTGCGCAGCGGAGAGAAAACAAAGTGCCTACCTCGCAACGTTACTATCGACCACAACACGTACAGGATGAAAGATTAAGGGATACTGTCAACAAACTGATTGGACCTTATCAGTGTGGCTTTAGACCTAGTAAATCAGCAACCGATCAGATATTCACCATGCGCCAAATCTTGGAAAAGACCCGTGAAAGGAGAATCGACACACCCCACCTCTTCGTCTATTTTCAAACTGCTTTCGACACGGAAAGGAGCTGCCTTTATGCCACGATGTCTGAATTTGGTATCTCCGCAAAACTAATACGGCTATGTAAATATATGTTGAGCAACACCAAAAGCTCCGCCAGGATCGGAAAGGACCTCTCCTAACCCTTCTATGTCAAACGAGGTTTCAGACAAGGCGACTCCCTATCGTGCGACATATTCTATCTGCTGCTGAAGAAATTAATCCGAGCTGCAGAACTTAACCGAGCAGGTTCAATCTTTTAAAGGCTGGACAAGGAAGCAAAGCAAATGGACTGAGTAGGCAATTGAAAAGCAAAGTCGTCGCTCGATGCACAAAAACYAAACTCTATAAGTCACTCATAATTCCCGTCCTGCTATGTGGTGCAGAGGACGATGTCAACGAATGATGAGTCGACGTTGCGAGTTTTCCAGAGAAAAGTTCTGCGAAAGATTTATGGTCCTTTGCGCGTTGTCCACAGCGAATATCGCATTCGATGGAACGATGAGTTGCATGAGATATATGACGACATTTGCATAGTTCAGCGAATTAAAATACAGTGGCTACGCTGGCTAGGTCATGAAATGCAAACCATTACAAAAAGCATACAGACTATAAATGTCAATAGTTTCTCATATCTTGACTGTTACTTCCACAGCCATCCCTTTATAAAATTCTTTGACTCTAAAGGGTTCTCATTAAATAATATAGAAAGTTGGCTTACATACCACTAGATAGATATTAATAGAGAGAAAAATTGTGTTTGCATAACCGAAGTCATAAATATAGATACACAAAGTCTGCTAATCCGTTAAGTCAAATTGACAGCTAATTTGAAAGCTAATTTGACAGCTATCTCTCTAAGAAATTCGAAAAATTACAAAAGGGATTCCGGCTGTAAATGGCAACTACTTCCTAGAGGGATATCAAGAAAATTTTATTATTCTATAAAGTTCTCATTAAAACCTATGGAAACTTAGCTCATCGTCGGGCAATGTCGAACATTTAGAGAATATTTCTCTTTAGCTCAACCTTCATATATCATCATCTCACTTGTATTTAAATTCACTACATTTCGTTGAATTTGAGTGAAAGTATTTCAACATACTTATTCCACCTGAGCCATGCTCTACGTATACTCGTACTACGAACACTCTGGCAATTATACAGCGATTTAAGAACACGAAAGCATATAGTTCGACTTTTTATGTTTCCCCAATTCTTTTGACAAATTTATTGCTTGCATGCAAAATTTCACCGCATGTAAGCAAATAACTTTTTCTAATTAAATACGGTTTTTTCTTTTGTTTTTGCAAACTCATGTTTTTCTTTTACAAAATGCCACTCGCTATACTCTCATTTTCACGCAGCCTACTTTGCGGCATAGCATTCCGTGTAGCGGTAATCTTTGTGCTGACACACTTCCGCGTTTCGCAAATAAATAGTTCGCCTCTTACCACACAACGGCGGCACAACAACACACACACAAGCACATAAGGCAGCATAACTTCAGGATAAAACTACGCGTACACTACCAATACACACGCACATACAACTTTAGGCGCAGTAAAAAATCCAACAAATATAAGGGTCAACATACTTGAAGGCTGTTGCAGTCACATTTAGTAATAATTTATGCCAGCTGTTAAAGCCTACAAATGTGCTGCGAGCATGAAAAGGCTGCTACCGCCTCAGGTGGCTTGAAAGAAAGCGCTGGAGGAGGAGCGAGCGAAAATAAGCAAGAAATATATTATAAAAATAACTTATACATGCAAATAGTAGTATGTTAATTTTATTTAGAAATCATTAAATATGCATTATAAGGGGTAATGGCGGAATAATGCATGTGCACATGCGATTCCTTCTCCAATTATGCATAGTTTTAGGCGCAATGCCGTAAGACAACGCAGCTGCTGCTGTTTTCCGCGAAATTCGCCATTATTTAACGCTTTTTATGCTACTGCATGCAGTTAGTTCTAAAAATGCACATTTATTCAAGACGTAAAAGTATAAAAATATTAACTACTGGCACCCTAAAGCTATGCAATATCATTAAAAAATATTTTATTTGCGAATATTTATATACCTAACGAGCGCCAGCTGTTTTTACTTTCACGAGCTCGTTGCAATAAAAATACATTGCTGTTCAGATATGAGAGCTACCGCAGAACTATAGCTGGTCCCCTACTAGGGTGTATGCAACCCATTAATACTTGCGAAACGCCTGAAAGTGTGCCTCAGAAAAAATTATAACGTGTTTGTGTAGGAATATGTGCTGTATGTATGCCACTTGGCCATATCTATACTTTTATGCTCCTATTACAAAGCACTGGCACAATTTTACGTCGTTAGTACGCCAAAAAATATGCAGTAAAAGCAAAAGCTTTAATATTTGCTTTACCATTTCCACCGCTTTAAGATTTTTTAAGTTGGCGCGTAGATAGCATGCAATTTTTTGGTGGAGAAATAGATTAGTAGGCAAGTTACTTTTGAGTTTCTAGTCGAATTTCATATTTTATTAAATTATTTAATGACATTATTATTTAAATTATTTGTTTTTCATTGCAATCGTAGTCATTAACTCCAGCATAGCTCCGTCTCTCCTCTATCAATTTCCAGTTGTTTCTCTCGAGTGCTATCTTTGTCTCGATTTCTATCGCTATCATTATCATTACCATTGTCATTATCATTATCATTGTCATTATCATTATCATTATCATTATCATTATAATTATCATTATCATTATTATTACCATTGTCATTATCATTATCATTATCATTATCATTATCATTATAATTATCACTATCATTATCATTGTTATTATCATTATCATTATCATTATCATTGTCATTATCATTATAATTATCATTATCATTATCATTATCATTATAATTATCACTATCATTATCATTGTTATTATCATTATCATTATCATTATCATTATAATTATCATTATCATTAGCATTGTCATTATCATTATCATTATAATTATCATTATCATTATTGTTACCATTGTCATTATCATTATCATTATCATTATCAACTTTAACTTTAATTTAACTTTAACTTTAACTTTAACTTTAACTTTAACTTTAACTTTAACTTTAACTTTAACTTTAACTTTAACTTTAACTTTAACTTTAACTTCAAACTCTGAAGCTTTACTTTTGCCACTGGCTGTCTATCACTCTATTCATTTCGATCCTCTCAAAGAGCGTCTCTGCAAAGTTTCTCTAAATTAATTTAATTTTGAGGGATGTGCAACCTGGCAAAATCTTCACGCACAAATCTACCCAAAGATGCTTAGTGTTGCCATCATTTGAGCTTTGCTATATCTGTTTTGAGCTCTTCCATCCTTTTTACTCTTCTCTCATTTCTCCCGCAATAGTTATAGCTCAGAAGTAGCACAGTCCCTCTAATTTGCTTTACTTCACCACATTCACCTACAACACCAGCAACAATAACATCGCACACACGGCGACACCAGCGAGAAAGTTTTGTAGCCACCTTGCTATCTTTTTACTCTCTACTGTGCTTATTATTTGCAATTGCATATGCATCACTGGAAAACGAAGCTAATTTTAGGGCGCAGCAGTACTTGCATATACATACATACACACATTGTCAGTGTGTAGATGCATAAAAATATATATACACATCATTATCACCACTATCATGGACACAGTAGCTGGCATGCTAATGCCTTGCAGTTTCCTAGTAAAGTGGCAGCATTTTAATGGCAGTGCTCCTAAATGTATGCAAGCAACAGTAGTGAAAAACACGTGTAATAGTAGTGGCAACAAACGAGCTGCGATTTGGCAGTCTCAGTTTTCTTTTTCGCCCCTCATTTTGGGCAAGGTTTTTAGTTATAAATAGGTGTGCTATTTTTTTTTATTTCTCCGATTGTATGGTATTCTGTTAAAAAACTACGAAACTGTGTGGAAATGAGACCTTGTTTTGAAGGATAATTACAAGATGTATATTTAGGGACTAATAGTGTAAAAATATATCCGTAAAATATTGAAAAAAAGTGAAAGCTAAGTACCTATAAGATACCTATATCTTTGTTTTCAAATTCTTGGAATATAGGGTTTGACCGGAAAGTAATTGGACTGATTTTCTTCAGCCGCGACTGTATTTCAGAGCGTGCGCGCGCCGACTGGATTCGATAGAAGGCGTTCCTAGCTAACGAACGAGCGGCTGGTCAGTTATCTCCGAGCACCTGGAGAATCCGGATAAACATTTTCGCGCGAGTGGTGCAAGCCGAAAAGTTTGAAAATTACCATAACTAAGCACCTAATTCAGAGTTCAATGCACGTATCTCCTAAACCGCTTAGCTACAATAATCAAATTTGCTGAATACAAATCCTATAAGAATAAATCAGTAGCTGAATGCGTCAGAGATATAAAAATTTTCCGCCGCGATGGTATGAGAAAACTTTATGGGAGCCGGTGTGAAAATTAGACGTTGATAATGTTTTTAATATTTTTTTTTCCGAAAAAAACATTTTTTCTGTTTTTGCTTTTTTTACATCCTCATTACTTTGGAACTCTAGGAAGGAATTTCCTTTGCTTTGATTCCTGATAGTTGCAAAGTATGAAATGTTCACGTTTCATACATTGTTACATATCGGCGTAAAAACTTGGATTTATATGTTTGCACATTTCCAAACACTGCTCACAACCATCAACTCGTCGTAGTTTTTGGTCGAAAGTATGTTCGCGCAGCACTTACTTTGCACAGAGCTTTCGCATGCTCAAATATTCGTGAATGCTATGATATCCACGTTCATTTGATATCTTTAGAATGCCTGCTATCTTGAACAACTTCACTTTACATACATTCAAAAATATTTTGTGGCTCCTTTCAGCACGTCCGTATTGAACATAACAAACCTTGAAGATAGATTTGCCTTGAACAGTATCCGGAAATTCGTCATGAAATCAAGTCTTGCTTCAGTTGTATTTATTTCTTCTATCAAAGAGCATTACTTTATCAACATGGAATATTTATTGTGATACACTTTTTCACAATAATAAAAGCTGCTTCACTTAAAATGATATAATTCACAAACCCAAAATCCGAAAACTGCCAAACCATAACCTGATAAAACCCATCGGAAACGAAAGATGGAGAATTAGATATTAAGGAAAAAATAGCACTCCTCAACAAATCTGAAAGGAATATTCGCGACTGAAATACTGACAGAAAAGTGTCCTGATGGCGAATTTGAGTTCAAAAATTTTCTATCATCCATCAGCTATTTTTAATGTTAAGTAAAAGGTTGGGATTTGATCCCTACACAAGTTGACTGCAAAGCAACAAATCCTAATTTTTACGAAATGTCTGCTACATTTTCAGTTTTAGCAACTCAAAATTAGCAAGAATCAAGTTCAAATGTCACAGTCACATCATGACTAAGTATAAACCAATGTAATTTATGAGCGATTTGAGGTGTGAAAATGAAGGGAGTAAAAACTATGTTATTATTGTTCTGTTCTAAAAATGTGAGCGAAAATGTAACACAATTTTTATATATTGTAGGAAAATAAAAATTAGTTAGATTTATCAATGAAAATAAAACGTTGAAATTGCGCGACCGTTATCAATACTAAGAATATATTTTTATGAACCCACGATCAGACGACGTGATGTTAAAATGAAATAAAACACTCAATATGATCAGTGGGTTCGATTATTTTATTATGAAGATAATTGTATGCTTTGTGTCCATTTTTAGACTTGAAACATGAGGCGACGCACTGTCTTTCTGGAAATAGATATCGTCCGCGTCCATTTCATCAAATTTTAAGAAATAATCAGTTAAGATCATGTTCTTATTCATGGTAACAGCCTTTTCTGCCTTACTTCAAGAGATATAAGGTGCGAAAATCTGCTCCAAACGTTCACTCAAGGATTCGATTCATCAAAATAATGATAATCTTGACCATGACTTGAAACATTATAAACGGGAGCGTATAGAACTTTCTTACAAGCATTATTTATATTGAAATAAGCGTCTCGATTGTACATCTTATGAGGTATTTACAAAAGCAGCGATCAATATAGCAAGTTGTAGTAACCACAAATATACCGTAAATATTCCCAACTAGCATATAATTACTTATCTACAGCTAATATGGTAATTATATTTATTTGCGTTTCTTCTTTTCATTTTTCAACTCAAACCAATTATTTTAATAGAAATATGTGCAACATATACTTATACCTCTGCGTCATTAAGTCAAGTCCTCTAGTGCTGAATTGCACTTTTGTTGGACTAATAAGAATGTATGAACGAACGCAAGAATTGCCAACAATGCGACTGCACATATGTCCCTTTTTTGCTTCTAACACATTTTTACGTGTCTGTTTGTATGTCTGTGTTTTTATGTAATTGTATGTTGCTGTAAGTGTAAATTATTCGTTTTTTTTTCTATTTTTTGAATTCTTTTTTTATGTAAATTTTCACGCCTCGCCAAGCGCCACGCCGATACCATGACCTACATGCTAACGCGCTCAGTTTTGTACACAAGCATTTGCTTACGCACGCATACATATGTGTGTGGGTGTGTATGTGTATGGCAAGCGGAGGAGTGTAAGTATATGTTTTCATGTTGATACTTATTTATTTTTATGTGTGTGAAGTAGTTAGCAGGGACGTTCTTTCTAAAGGGCCAAAAAAATTCCCTTCTCAGAATATAGGCAAGTTTCTTAAAAATACTTGATTTCTGTTGATACTAACTGTTCCAGAATCTCGTATAGATTATATTTCAACTTGGGATCACATAACATCTGTTAGAGAAATAGACAGAAATCGGGTGAGAGAAAGAATCACAACACAAACGGCAACACTGTCGTTATTCCCATAGTTGTATAAAGGGACACCAACACAATTTTGTGCTGATCAAAGCTTACTTTAAATCTTAAGCTATCTTACAAAACAATGATTTTTAAGTTCCATATCTCATCTCCACCGGCGGAAGGTTGGATATTTACAAAACTAATGTTCCTGCATCCACTATAAAGTAAGTTCAGATCTTAGAGATAGATGGCTGGTAATGACCGCTCTAAAATTAGAATATTTTTGTTATGTCCACCATAAGCACTATCCATAATATTATTTTTATGATATGCCCTGTGTTTCTTGTGCTCCAAAACCTGAGGTATTGCTTCAAGCGATTCCTCTAGAGTCCATTCTCTTTATGGAGCTAAATGGTCACCGGAAACTTAGGCAAATTGCTTTCATGGCTACATCCGAGCAACATATGTCGTTCCCCTTTTCCTTTCCTCCTATCCCTTTCCGACTGAATAAATTGATGATTTTGACCGAGTTTTCAACTACATTGCCACATTATATGTCTTGCATAACCTAACTCAGTGAGACATAGTGTTGGCCCTGTACACCTTATTGCCGCTTGACTATTCATTAGAAAGTAAATGAACTTGCGGATTAGAGCAGCAATTTTCTTGGTGTCTTCAGCTTTGACAACAAATTCGGCCTGCGAAAAAGATTCATTGTTCCATTGATCTACCGCTGAATATTGCCAATCATAAACCCACTTGTCTACTCTTCCTCTCATGGAATCAAAGTAATATAGTTTCGGCTATTTTCTTGATGGTCCTTTTTGAATTTCAGACTTACTGTATATACATGAATTTCAGTAGTTTTGCACACACATAAATCGCAAGAAAAGAACACAAGAACAAGAATAAGCCCCACACTTAATACGGTGATTGATCGATGTTGCATTATAATCTTGTAAAATTCGTCAATTGTTCTTCCACAATTCCGGCAGTATTCAACAGATGTTCTAACCGAAAAGCCTCAATATGGTCAAATATAACTCCTTATTGACCGCCTGTCCCTCTGGAACAAATGATGCAGCAAACTACGACTATCAAAAAAAAAAACCAATGACGTTTTTGTTTCGGCTCGTTTGTTGTTGACTTTTTTGCATGTCAAACTGATAAAACCACGTTTCATGTTGTAGTGCTTCGCGCGATCAAAAGACCTGTTTACGGTACTCTTTTCGATAAAGTTCGGCTTTATCGAGATGAGTCTAGCAAAAAGGCGTATCATAACCGAAATAATCTTTAAAATCACTCTAATGAACTTACCAAAGATGTCGAGCGCTCTTGCCATCTCTCTAACACTTCTCTGACGATTTTCCAGCACCATATACGAGGCATGTCTTCGACGATGTCTCGAACATCTTTAAAGGCTTTGTGGTTTTGATAAAACTGAATTATCGTAAGTCTTTTCCAACATTCGAAACGATTCCGCATATGTAATTTGGTTAGAAACACAAAATTTTAAACAAAGTCTTTGTTCGATATCGTTATTTATGGTCAAAATAGCAATCCACTACTGAGGTGCACCGACTTAAGCAGCTGCTATGAACAAACAGGTTGACAGATCCTACTCAGTCATGGTGGTTCAGCATCGTCCCAACAACTTAGCAAACTACATTTTTATACTCTCGCAACAAAGTTGCCAAAGAGAGTATTATAGTTTTGTTCACATAACGGTTGTTTGTAAGTCCTAAAACTAAAAGATTCAGATATAGGGTTATATATACCAAAGTGATCAGAGTGACGAGTAGTGTTGAAATCCGGATGTCTGTCTGTCCGTCCGTCCGTGCAAGCTGTAACTTGAGTAAAAATTGAGATATCATGATGAAACTTGGTACACGTATTTCTTGGCTCCATAAGAAGGTTAAGTTCGAAGATGGGCCTATAAAATGTCATAACTAAGACGTAAATAAAGATATTAAAATGAAATTTGGCACAAAGGATTGCACTAGGGAGGGACATATTTGGACGTAATTTTTTTGGGAAAGTGGGCGTGCCCCGGCCCGTACTAACTTTTTTGTACATATCTCGAAAAATACTATAGCTATGTCAACCAAACTGTATAGAGTCGTTTCTTTTAGGCATTTCCATATACAGTTCAAAAATGGAAGAAGTCGGATAATAACCACGCCCACCTYCCATACAAAGGTTATGTTGAAAATCACAAAAAGTGCGTTAACCGACTAACATAAAACGTCAGAAACACTAAATTTTACGGAAGAAATGTCAGAAGGTAGCTGCATCCAGGTCTGTCTCTTATACACATCTAGATGTGTATAAGAGACAGGTCTATGGCTGCATCCAGGGTTTTTTTTTTTAAATTGAAAATGGGCGTGGCGTCGCCCACTTATGGACCAAAAACCATATCTCAGGAAGTACTCGACCGATTTCAATGAAATTCGGATTATATAATATTTTCTTAACACCCTGATGACATGTACGAAATATGGGTGAAATCGGTTCACAACCACGCCTGAAATCTCGATTATCACTTTATCATGCGAGAGTATCAAATGTTCGGTGACACCCGAACTTAGCCCTTCCTTACTTCTTTTAAATATCATTTGGCATGGCAAATTAAATTACCATATCCTTTTGCTTTTTTGTCACAATATATAATAAAATATTTATCAATATTCTTCGCTGTATAGTAAAACTTTAAATTTTAGTTTTATTTAATTAAATACTATCTAAACTAAATATGCTTTAAAAAAATGGTAATATTAAAATTTTATTTTAAGTGTCTTTAAGAGTACCCCTAATGTCAATATAATGTAATATTATCAACATAACATTATCTGCCAGAGGCTCTTCAGCCACTCAGACATTATTATTGCGTTTCTTTTTCTAGTATATTTATACCTAGCACATTGAGTATTAAGTTTGCCACGAAGTCTGGAATACTTTAAAGGAAGGAAACTGTGACCCCAGAAAGTATGTATGTATAGGTGGGTATATATGGCTTTCGCCATATTCGACGGTCTCTTTGTCTGCCTGTCTGGCTGAATATACCCAGATTAGTTTCTAAGTTTTTGAGATATCAATCAGAAAGTTTCCACGCTTTCTTTTCTTCACTGGGAACCGTCCTTATCGGGCCATCATAAAATATAGAAGCCGGCTTATCAAAATCAAGCTCTTGTATGGAAAATTTCATGTTGGAATTTAACGTTTATTTTGTCTTTTTAATTTTTGAATGCATTTCTTTGCTTTAATTTAAGTTTTTTCAAATGCCGAATTTGTCGCCTCGAATGACTGCGTATGCAAATAAAACCACAACTAACATAACAAAATTTTGGTGAAACCAATGCCAGCCAACATGGTCAGAGGTTGAATGAGAGAGATTGAAAATTTATAAGGAAACAAGTGAAAAAGTGAAAAAATATCTACCGTAAATGCGAATATGCATGTATAAATGTACCAAGTGTATGAATACATACATGTCTGGATAGAAATATATGCCTTTAGAGCAAAAATCTGCCAGTGTAAAATAAGCTGGCAGCTAAGGGCAACGGAGCATAGTGTTAGACGCCTACGATGGCAGCTGCATGGGAGGACATATCTCCCAACATACTTTTGTATGTACTTATACGATTGTAGATATTATATATATACAATATATATATATATTTTTTTTTTTATATGWGAGATACATTTTTGTACATTTGTATATACATATGTATATCTCCGCACACTGGCAACTGCCTATTTGTGTCCTTCGCCTGTCGCCGAGCATTAATATCAATTTTTGCTGTCATAAATCCAATGAGACACACATTTGTACCAAATTCCTATCTTCTGCTATTTCTATTTCCATTTGCATACACACAACCTATATGCGGACAAATGATTGTTTGCACACCCATACACACACATGTGCAAGCGCTTTCGAACTCATATGTCATGGCGGCCATTTGACAGCTCCATATGTGACTTCAACTGCTTTCTCTCTTCAACTTTTTCCGTTTTTTTTTATTATAAATGTTGTATGGGTCGCCTGGGGGCGTAAAAGTCCTGGCCAGCCGGCCTGTATGTGCATGTGTAACTAAAAAGGAGAGTGCAGAAACTTAAATAAAAATGTGAAAATTCTTCATGTGAGTTTGCTGGGAAATTGTGAAAAATGCGTTGACATGGTAAGCAAAATGCTAAATAAGCAAACTAGTGTATGGACAGACATGCACGTTCCACATATGTACTTATATGTACATATATAATAATGTCTATAAAATTTCGTACTTGAGTAAAAGAATTTAAGCGTTGAACTTTAAAGTATCTTTGACAAGATTTTGATGGATGAAATTCATATCAGTTTTTTAGTTTAAGTATTTTATACTGATTAATTTGAAAGTATTATTTTTAACTGAGTGGAGATTGTCAAATGCAAGACTGACACTAGTTTTCCTAAGCATTGGAATTCACAAAAAAAAAATTTAAATAACTTTCAGTCATATACATATGTTCAACAAAAACCTCCGATCTCAAATTAATACATTTTTTATTTTTATTTTTATTTTTATTTTTTTTTTGTGTTGAGGTTGAGGGGGTGGAAAATGCCTTTCACATCAGCAGTGTTATCATCACAGCAACGGTATGTGCCACTTGCAGGTCACTAAAAACCCTCCTCTAAGTATCATCTGCCCAGATCTCAGCTCCGTATAATAGAACGCTGATTGTCGTCGACATTATGTGCTTTCCCTTTCCTTGGCTGTGGTGGCTATGTTGACCATTTGGAGGTGATTTTCGTTGCCTTTCCTACGGCGTACTGAATTTGTACCCAGATGGTTAGTCTAGGTTCCAGCTCATTTGCACGCTTATTTTGAGGGGTATGCTCTTATTTAGTAGCATTACATTAATTTGTTAGCATTAAAACTTCTTTGCGCTTCTTCTGTGCCTCGTGCTGTAATTGCTGCTACAACGTCATCCACGTACCCAATTAAGTAGGCTTGGTCTGGCATTTCGAGTTTTAGTATACCATCGTAGCCCACGTTTCACAAGTCTGGGCCTTAAATGGATCCTTAAGGTAGCCCCGCACCATATCTCCGAGATAGTTGGAAAATTTAAAATTTATTTTCGAGCGCATCGATCATATCCACCTATCTTGCGCTGTTGAAGGCGTTTCGAACATCTAAAGTCGCCAGCAATATATATGCTGTGCGGCTTCTATACTTTTAATGATGCAGTTAATAACTCTTAGAGCTGATCTGACGGGTCTAAAGCCATGCAGTCTAGGGAAGAGTCCTCTAGCTTCGTTGATAACCGCTTCATGGCTGGGCTTAAGTAGCCTTTCATAGTGTTTTCCCGATGTGTCAAGCATGCATAATGAATATGAATATGAATATTCCGGCTTTGAGCCTGAGGGTTGTACATATACAATAATACTGCCGGTCGCTTTGCAGCTATTATTTTCAGGTCATCCGGGCCGGGTGATTTGTTGTTCTTAAGCTTACCAATGGCTAGTTGCAGTTCTTCGAGGGTGCACTGAGAGTTTTGTGTAAGTCTTTAAGTTTGTTCTGGATCAGTTGCCTTTTTTACGTGTATGTGGAAGAGTTGGCTTACGATGTGATCCATTTTGACAGTGGTTAAGTCAGGTGGCTGTGATCGAACACCGAGTTTCTTCATTACTATTTTATTTCCAAATCATCAAAAGTTCCTCGAGTAGTTCCTCCCATTTTTTTAAATTTTTTTTGTAATTCTTGGTATTACTCGTTATCACATATTTATTCATATTTCAATATTTCAAAATAAATTTAAATAAATTTCAAACAAAAAAAAAACAACTTCTTTAAAGGTATGCGTTCTTGAAATAGAAGGCGAAAAAAGTTCGTTCTCTACTACTGTGGTCCTTCGAAAAATGAAGCAATGACGGACAAAGCCGACACAAAGAAAATATTTTTATAAAATGCGTCTGCTCTAAAATAATGGTCGACATTTTGAAGATTTTTTTACATTCTTGAATTTCTTATAAATTTTGCAAAATAGATCAGATCAATTAAATAGAATTGATTGTTACTTTATTTTACAAAAAATTCCCGCCATATTATAAGCGAATCGATTGGGTAAAGCAAAGCAATGGCAGCATCGAAAAAAAATAGTCTGAAAAAATATGTTCAAGGTCAAGGTCAAGTTGAAACGAAACTAAAATGGTATAGCTATCGAAAATAATTTAAATTTTTTAAAATCTTTTTAAAAAGATATTTTGGAATATCCAAGTAATCAATAAAATGCTTATACGAACTGTTTGACGTGTGGAAAGCAATACCAATCGTTATAAATTCAATTTATCAACAAAATATAGCATGCAAAATACGAAATCAATGAAATTTATAGATTTTCACAATATACCACACTTGTTGACAGTAAAATCTTGCAACTTTTGGAAGCAAACTTAAAAGTGATCTAAAGGTTTCTTAATTTACAGAGTTGATTTCATTTTAAGTACAGTGCCTGTGGCTCACTTTTTACCAAAGAGATATTACGAAAAGTTATAAAATTTTGTTATCTGCAACTTCCGAATGTCTTTATATCGTGTATATATAATATGATTATTGCCAGTATGATGTAACCTGCGATATATGTATTGACCCAAGTTCTCGCAGTATATCACACATATTAGCAACATAAATCCATAAAAAGTCTATCGAAATGGTAAGCCTCGTGAAAAGAATTATCTTTCATCACGACAATGCCAGGCTATGCAAATCGCTTGTTTGTGCAGTTCTTAAGCATTCAATGTATAATTGGCACCTGGCGCCAAGTGTTAACTTAAATATCGCAAATAATTTTACTAGTGGAATTGTGCTCGTTAACGACCAGTGACCCAGTTTTTCGTCTATTGGGGCAAAAGTTTCTTGCAGAGTGGCATTATAAAACAGTTTTAAAAATAACAAAGAATTATTGAACAAAGCGGTGCAGATTTGACCTAATTCGCCTCACTAATTTTATACAAAAAAAACCCTTCATTTAAAACAAAAGTAATGTATTTATTTTCGCTAGACCTTTAAGAGCTAGAAATAGTCTAGTTACATGCAATAGGAGCTTCACCTTCTCAAAAAAATCTAAATTTTTTGAGAAGTTAAAGAGGCATTCTAGTCTAGAGGCCCGAATTTTCTGCGTTTATTGGGAATTGATAAAATAAAAGCATTTGGTATATTATATCTCAGATAGAAAGGCGATGTCTTTGTCGCCATGATTTCTACCCTTCTAGTTATGTGAAAAATAAAACAAAGTATGATTATTGATTAGTACAAATGGTGTGAATATCACTATTTCAAGGAGCTGCAAAATTAAAAAAAGAAATTTTTTCTAACAAAAAATAAATAAAAATTTTTTCACAAATTTCTTAACTTTTTCGAATTTTTTTAAAACATTCACGACATGTTGCAAATAAATAAGTTGAGTTTAAGGTAATGTGGCAACTGCATCGAAAAAAGAGAGAAGCACGTTTAAAGTTTTTTCGTTAATTTGGTATTCTCAAAAACCGGACAAAATTATTTAAAGTGATTTTATCAATGAAATTGAATAAAATACATTATTTAATATAATAATGCGACGTATTAAAATAAAATGATATTAAAATAAAATGAATTCAGAAATATATTGGAGTCGTCATCGTCAGGAGAGCTGTCGAGCGACAATATTTGTTGATATACAACTTGATGTGAACCATCGCAACACCATTTTGAAATAAGTTCAAGCTTTTCTAATTTGTCTACCAATTTTGAAGAACTCCCTCAATATAAAAGACTATTATGAGTTTAGATGCAGCAGCATCACCTGACATCGTTTAACTAACGCTAGCTGCATAAGTAAGCTCCTGGACAGGTATCTGCTCCCGAAGGTCTTTAGTTTTCCGAAGACTAACACGATCAAACAACTCTAGGTTTAGTACTCGGCGTCCAGTTATGTACTAATATTGAAGCATTAAGCCATTCCTCATATTTTTTTATAAATCTTTTGTTAGTATAATTTCTTTCTTAAATCCGATTTGAAATGCTTTAATTTATGATTTATTTCAAGTTTGAAATTCATTTTGGGTACTCTTTAAAAGCGTTTTTCTTAAAACTGTGTTTTTTGAACTGGTGATAACTGTAACTCGAAAATCGCTCAGTGGATTTTAATGAAAAATTATGTACAGCTTATAGAATACATAAAAAACTTGGACCTAATCGAAAGGTTTTTAGTTTTCTCAAAAATTTCGTTTTTTTAGACCAACTAACTGTTGATTCTCTCCCAAAAACTTAGAAACAAATTTCTTGAGGCCGCCGTTTTGTTAATTTTTGAAGAAAAAAATCCTTCGATCAGGCCCAGGATTATCTAATTATAAAACTAAATTTTTTTGTCCCTATGGTTGTCACGCAACTATTTTTTTTTTTTTTTTTTTTTTTTTTTTTTTTTTTTTTTTTTTTTTTTTTTTTTTTTTTTTTTTTTTTTTTTTTTTTTTTTTGATTTTAGATGAATCTCCAAGGACTTATAGTTGTCACCGCCTGTTTTTGGAACTAGGTCAACACAAACAAATATAACTTTGGAAATTAATATTTTTTTTTTTTTGTTTTTTTCATTTTCGTGTCTTCAAGTCAAAACTTTTTATAATAATGCCGTATTACCACTTTTGTAAAATAACACGATTTAATAGCACAAAAAAAAAAAAATACTGAGAATTCTCCCCCTAACCCCTTAAACAGCATACATAATGTTTTTCAAGACATTTCTTTTGATTTTGAAGCTGAAAGAAAAAACCAAGCAATAAATAAAAGCAGTACATTTTATATGCAAGTGAATAACCAGCTCAACGTGATTTTCTTAAAGCAGTGGATATATGCGAAAAAAAATGTAAGTTTGTATGATAAATAGATGCCCTATAGTTAGGCAAAAAATAAGGACGTACTTACTGAACGATCATATAACCGGTTTATAGAGTATGGTTACTTAGGTACTAAAAAAATCAATTTTGACTAGCATCGCTGCAGTTCGTAATTCTCACTTTTGTCCGGTTTCTGAAAGAAAATGCTCCTATGTAAACCAGTTCAGTTGCTGTGACACTAGTCTAGTATATAATAAAACTAGAACTACGCGCTCTCAGCGCCAACTAGCGAAAATACCCAATATTAGTCACGGCTTTCGTTTTCTTACTTGAAGGATATCATTTCGCCTTCAATCTAACTACTATGCATGAAATCCAAAATGTTTTTCGAACATGTGAAATAATTTCCACGAAAAAAGTTTTATCTCTCGAAACGCGGCTTACTTATCAACACAAATAAACAATAAGCGCACACATATGTATATATAGAATGTATGCCAACAAGTACGTTCATTAATTAATGCATATGTAATGCCAGTAATTACCGTTAACACGCACAATACGCGCCAAATAGCCGTTTGTTGGTTTTGTTAATTTGGTAGCGATTATTGTTGTTGCCGCACAGCCTGCCACTGCACAAGCGCCACAAAAGCTAAATTATCAACGTCGATAATCGCACTTTAATGACCGCTTAAATTAAATGCTTTTTGCAATTAGTTGTTTGGATTCGCGCACACAATTTTTTATACACACCATTTTAATACACCCTGTTTTTCAACTCGAAAAGGTGAAAAGCGAATGCATAAAAGTATTAATTACAGCAACGGCAATCGATAAGCTATTTGTGCAAACCTCAATCGGCAGGATCGGCAGGCAGTGAAAGAAAGCGCGCAAAAAAAAAGCGCCACAAAATAAAAATATTTATTTTTATTATTAAAATTAATAGTAATTATAGTCGGGTATCAATTATAAATGAATTACCTTAATAATGAATGCATAAAAAATAGATTAATTGCAGTAGCGCATAAATTACATAATTGCAGGTGTGCGCCACGTCGGCTCCGCTGAAGCATAAAGTGTTTTTAATTAAACTTGCATATGCTTTAAATCTACTTTTTAATCACTCGAATGCATAAGCAGGATATGCGTACAAATCGCTTTTTCTCCTTTTTTACTTTTTTGTAATCATGCATATTAAAGTTTCATTTTGCTTTCACTCACTTTCGCTTTAAAATTAATCGCTGCTGTTTTTGCTTTTGCTTGCAGACTAAAGGTGGATAATAATGGCGGCGCTTGGTGCCCGAAGCATATGGTCTCGCGTGGTCTCAAGGAGTATCTGCAAATCGACTTATTGCTAGTGCATGTCATCACAGCGGTACGTACGCAGGGTCGCTTTGGCAAAGGGCAAGGTCAGGAATATACCGAAGCGTATGTACTCGAATATTGGCGGCCAGGCTTTGAGAAGTGGTTGCGCTGGAAAACGATACAAGGCAAAGAGGTGAGTAAGAATTATGAATACGTCCAGAAAGAGACTATGAAATCTGTAAAAAGACTGGCAAAATTTCAGAATTTTCAAAAATGTCTATGCCGATGTTCTGTAAAGCCAGTTTTTCGCAAATATTATGAGATAAAAAAACTGCTGTTAAATTTTTTTTTATTTTGAAAAAGTCTATTAAAAAATATGTGAATAGTTATTTTACTTATAGTGTTCACCAGTGCTGTACTCACTTTAAAAGACACTATCTATTTTGTTCCAAATATCGATGTGCTAGAACCTATCAACATCATTAAATAACTTCGAAACAAAAATCTATAGAATTACGTGGCTCGAAAAATTTTTATTTTTCTCAACACTAAAAATTTTCGGAATAATTCCCATTCATCTCTTGACCACCTACTGGAAGCATTTGCTACGAAACGAAAAATAAACCAAAGTGCGCAATTTTTCGTGTATTAATAATAACTCAACGATTACCTTACTCCCACCTAATCTGTTATCATGCGCTAAACCTAGGAAAAGGCCCGTGAGAAGAATCTATATTCACCACCTCTTCGCAAATTTTAAACCCGACTTCGAGAGTAAGAAAAGCAACTGTCTCTAAGCCGCTATGTCTGAACGTGGCATCCCCGCAAATCTAATAACACTGCGTAAGCCTCTCCGAGCCGTTCGATATCAAGCGAGGTTTCAGATATGGGGCCTCTATATGGTGTTACTTCTTCAGTAATTTGCATAATATTTCTGCTCCTTGCAGACCAGATAAGGAAGCGAAGTATATGGATCTGGTTGTGAACGAGCTCAAGACGAAACATCTCCCGCTATCAAACAAACAGCCATCGCAGTCGCTACTTGGCCCGCACATCGCTATTGACAGTCATAACTTTGAAGCTGTGGATAATTTCATCTATCTTGCAACTATTCATAACACCAACAAAAATATCAACCTTTAAATGCAACGCAGAATTGCTCGTTCAATTGAAAAGTAAAGTCCCTTCCGAGACTCCGAGAGAATCTCTTCTCTTCATTTACTACATTCTGATCCATTCAGGAATTTCACTAAAAATATTATACAAAGTATTGCTCTACGACTAGTAATTATAGGCAGATTAAGAACTTTTAAACAACTTGTGTATTTAGAATGACTTAATCGAGAATTCAATTGAAAATGATCTAATCCAAAAAATTAAAACGGATTTTGAACGGACTTTAACTTGTCAGAGTGAATTAGGTAACTATGGTTCCGTACGGCTTTTATATTTCATAGGTAGTATAATTATTCATAATTGTATTTCCTTTAATAAATAAATAAATAAATAAATAAGATGGTTCCGTAGAACACACCTATATTCAAATATATGCCTAACCCTAGTTATGAAACGAGTTTTAACATACGAATCCCTAGAACATCGTTTAACAAAGCTAATAGCACCTTTCACCATTTTATAAAGACTGAACTGGAGCTTATGGTCCATAGTTACTCTTGATTTAGAAAGGAAGGAAAATATACAAATACTATGTTTTCCTTTCTCACTCACTTCCATCATGATCAAAAGTAGCCAAACTTTGAACTTTAAGAAAAGGTCTAATATATGGAATATTTTGATTTTTTTTCTTTATCTCTCTAACAAACACAACAGACCAAAAACCAAATTAAAACCAAGAACGGGCCTCAGTTACGTTCATGCCGAAAACGGGTAAAAGCTTTCATGCTTCAGCCAAGTACTTTATACTGTTCAACCTCTCTCTTTTGGGACGTCTCGAAAGACCGTTTACAAGTTACGCAGCATGATTTATAGCCTCATGGTTAAGGAAAATTTCCTGACTTCCGCATATGAGTTGATGAAATGGTATCTCAGCATCTTAACTCAGTTGGCATCCATCCGTCCTCACCATTACTTCAAATAACTGAGATGGTTTTATGAACTATAATATATAAAATATCGGGAGCATCACTACCGCGAAAGAGAAACCTCTGTAGGCCTTTTGTCTGTGGATACGGAGAAATATTTTGTCCTGATTCTAGATAGGAAGGTTAACATCGAAAACAATCGATAGTTCAGAAGGTTGAAATGCCTTTCTAAGGCAAGCAATGCCTTCAGAGATCAAAGAAGGCATTAACTGCCTTCTGGAAGCATCACAATCTTCTGGAATATTTCTCCTCTTTGAGAGATCAGGCATTAAACACTTTGGGAGCTCACACGTACATTCAGACAATCAGCTGAGCTGGTAAGATTAGAAAAAAATGTGTAGGTTTGTAATGACCTCTAGGTGGTTTATCGACTCATAAGATCTGATTTTAGGTTTATTAAATTTAATGGCTTCACAAAAGACTATATATATTGTGGTAATACAAGTGCGACTCTAATATAAAACATGAGGTATTGGGTAGGTTGGTACTTAAAAAAAAAACAGAACAAATAGTTTTTCACGCAAAATCAATTTACTTCATTCAAAATAGTCTCAGAAGCCATAAACTTGTTTCATCAATTGAAAGGTATCGCTAAAAGTTTTACCAATTGTAAAACAAAATTTAATGTTGGCTCTTTGTTCGAAGCTCATTTTCGCACCGATAACACAAACACACCGACACTTAAAACGCAATAACTTCACTTCCAATCAATGAAATGTCATGAACATTTTTCACTGGACAATCCATTAAGACAGAAAATTCTAACGCACCAGTCGAAATATAGATGACGCCACCAGGGGGTGCTAGATTCAAAAAGTCCTGTTTACTTTGGAATGCACCTTGTATTTTATGGCTTCACAAAGACTTTTTGAAGAAAACACATTGAAACTTCAAATTTAATGAGTGGGTAGTGGGGCCGTCTTGTTGAAAACAAATGTCGCAAAAATCGTGAGCTTTAATTTTCAGCATCATATAGTCGGTTGAAGAAATATGGATCGATGATTCCAATGGTCCACTAACTACACAAACCTATTGTTTTATTCTGGCTGAGATAACAGCTCTTAACTCTCTTCAAGTTGCTCTTTTCCCAAATGTGGCAATTTTGCTTGTTAATATACCCATTGAGCCAGAAATAGGCCTCATCGCTGAACAAAATTTGGCTCGAAAACGTCGGATCTTCTTGGAACTTTTCAAGAGCCAATAGAGCAAAGCGATGTCGCTTAAGAAGGTCGAGCTTCTAGTTAATTATGAAATCAATAAAACATATGTAAAACATTTTTCTATTTGACAAATTATGAGCTAAAATTATATCTCTAAAAGTTAATAAATATGTAAGTGCTGTACAAATATATACGCTACCTAAAATCGCCCGCCATACGAGTATATTTAGACCTTATGTTATATCTATATATGGGTATACAATAGCCACTTGGTTAATGTCTGCAATTTCATTGTCTCCCACAAATGTTTTTCTCCTCCAACAATTTACGCCAAAAAAAAAAAAAAATTTACAAACTGCCTGCATCTTTTCCTACTTATACCTAAACACATATTGAAATATTTATTTCCAGGTGTATATTTACTTTAACCTTATACCTTACACGCCTCTTATTATCGTCTTAGCTTTAGGCCATGAAATTCGAAACTTCGACAAACGTCCGTTCACTCGCCCATATATTCACACATTAATCAAAGCGATAAAAATCACATGCCAAAACTGCAAGTATCTTCGTTGTTGGCGCGAGCTTGCGTCTGGGCTGTGTGCTAGCCTAGAGCACGCCTTTCTTTAATTTTTCGCTTTGCGCTAGTGAGATTTCGTTACGCCCGCAACAACTATTTTTGGATTATTATATTTCGCTCTTTACCTTGTTGCAGTCCGCTGCCTTTGGTCTGTGGCTTGTGAAAATTTTGCATGCGTGTAGCATAAATTGCGTAGGTGTTACGGCACAAAAATTATGAATGTTACACCTAGCAATATATTTTATTTTACGAAATATGCCGGGTGTGCAAGAGACAGGTAAAAGAGTGACTAAAAAGAATGCCGAGATTTCGAATGTATTTTTAACGTCCAAATAAACTTTGAGTACTCATATATTCATTCTTGCACAAATAGTTGTTTATTAATATAATAACTTTTTATATATAAGTAAATATATATTCCACAGAATCTTTGTAATTATCTACCAGTTACGTCCCATACTAATATAATATAATATAATAATAATGCCCATTTTTAATTTTGCTCTTTCAGATACTAACAGGCAATATAAATACTTATAGTGAAGTGGAAAACATTTTGCAGCCGATCATTTTCGCCTCGAAGGTGCGGATTTATCCATATAGCCAATATGATCGTACTGTCTGCTTGCGCGCTGAAGTGGTCGGTTGCCTATGGGAAGGTGAGTAAAACTATACATTTTTTTTTTTTTTCGATTCCATCGAATAACATGTATATAGGCACTAATCAGTGTATATTAGGTTTGCCAGGTCCGTATGTTTGTATATAAGTGAACAGGATCTTCCGCTTTCAAGGTACCGATCGAAATTTGGTACCTGTCCTTTATTTCCTAAGAAGCTATCCAATTTAGAGATACAATTTTCAAGCAAATTATTCAGTCCAAACTACTATAGCGTAAAGTTGGAATTGAAAATGCCACATCAAAATCAAGAAAAACGTATTTTTATATCATCATATTATAAGAAATTCGCCTGTGAATTTTGTAGGAAAGTGTTTTTCTTTTTTCACCATTCTTTAAGCAAAAACAGCAATCCAAACTTCGGTAGACACGCCAATCATACCGTAGAGATCTAAAACTTATAGAACAACTTTACGAAATGCATGAGTTTCATACCAATATACATTTTAAAACTATTCCACTGGCGGGTGCTGAATCGAAAACCTTCAATATATCATACAGCTCACCGTTGCATCGACTGTGGTACTCGCCGTTGCCATTGCGCTGAGGACTATATACTCCTAAGGCTGACTAATCAGAAGTTGTCATTATCCATGCCTCAGCACCGCATGGCAGAACGGGAATGATGAGGGAGAGGACTTTACTTTTCAATTGACTACTTAGTCCAAAGTAGGGCCTGTTGGCAATGGCAAGAGTGATTCTGCATTGGATTTCGAAACTGACATTGTTCTTTGTGTTGATACCAAGTTCCATGTTCCAAGTTAGACGAAATTATCTACGACTTCAGATTTATGACTGTGAACAGTGACTTGCAAGCCAAGTCGCGAATGCGATGACTGTTTATTTAATAACAAGAGACAGTCAGTGTTAACAACCAGACCCACACCTTTGACGTCTCTATGCACTCCGGAGAAAGCAGAATAATCGTCGCGGATGTTGAGGCTAATGATAACCGTATCATCGACGTACGCCAAAAGACGTATACTCTTATAAAAGACTGTACTTCCGCAACAGATCGTATTATTTACTGCAACATTTAGTTAGGTAGGGAGTATCCTTGGCATTTGAAATTTCGCTTGGTATTGAATGGCTCCCGATCTTGATGGAGCTCTTGGTGTTGCTCAACGTCAGCTTACACAGCCGGCTGCAAAAAGGCAGCTAGTTATTGGGCTGTCAAAAATATCATTACAGTCGAGGAAGAGGTGGTGTTTTGATCGTATTTTTATGTATCTTTTTCAAGAATTAATGCATGCTGAAAATTTGGTCGTTTGTAGATTTTCCCGGTCTAAGGACACACTGATAAGATCCAATCAATTTGTTGACGGTCGAAAAGACCATATGTGCGTTATAAAGAAGGCTTAGGGTCACAGAGTGTGCGGTCCCTATTTTGTAGATTGGGCAGACCACACAAAGGTCCCAATTGTCGGGTACGTTTTCTTCCGACCATATTTTGGAAAGAAACTGATACAAGCACCTTCAATTTCGTCATCGATAGTGGAATCGGATTCACCGTTTCCGGATGTTATAGTTTCACTACCTTTCAGCAGGCTGGAGAAGTGTTTCCTGCATACCGATAGTCCATGATAGAACAGAAATATCTTTAAATCCAGATAAAATGCTGAAGTAAGATGCTTATGTTAGACACCGATAACGTGGTAGAGTGATGTTAGCTCATTTTTGAAGAAGTTTTGGCGTTTTATTGGCCCTTTCAGCTATAGCCACATATTTATTCTTCCGCACTCATATGATTCGCCTTCTCACTTTAGCTGGCTTTCAAACAGATATTTTCTGGCTTCCCAGAGGTTACTTGGTCTAAGACCGGAAGTCGTGAGCTTCTAGAACCATATGTAAAAGAAACATTTCCGGTTACTCCCAAGTGAATGGCGCTCAGAGAACTTTCCCCACTTACGTGAACTTCTACTTGTGGCTCAATCCACTAGCCACATACCACTTGCGTCTAGTTATCTATTCAAATCTCTAATGCTGACAGATATAAGTAAATAACCTGAATATGTGTGTTTAGTTATGCAGTCGCACGATTTCCATTAAAACACATCAACTTGTCGTTCTGTGCATACGAGATAAAATATCTTAAACTCGCAACACATGCAACCATCTACCTACACACGCACTCAAACATGCAGGTAGTTTGTTATCCATTTTGACACATGAATTTTGCAACTGTAAATCAATCGGTGCATGAAACAACACTTCTCCAGCATAGAAACCAAAAGCAACACAAAAAACAAAACTATATTTTGCTTTCAACCTTGTCAAAACAATCGCATGCAAATGCAACATTTTGCTGTCAATACATATTTGATGCAAATGGCAAATGGTGACTGGGGAGCAATGAAGAGTACCACTCGATTGGCACTGAATCGCTTACGCTGTCACACATTTGACTTTTGAATAAATGAATTATTGATTAGCGTCCTAAGTGTGCGATTCCGGCAGTTTGTTTGCTTATGTGTGTGTGTTTGCATGTGTGAGTCGAATTTTTATCTGTTAGTTGTGTTTAAAAGAAACGCTGTTCAGAATACTATGCAGACAGTACTGTTGCAAGGGAGCGCTCTTTGAAGACTACTTTCAAAGAAAGTAAGAAAAGTAAAATATAAACAATGTCAGTTTAAGAAGCTTATTATTTCTAAAGCTAATTATAAAACAAGATTAGTAGTGTAGAGTAGTAAATAGTAATGGCTTTAATTTGGCGATTTCTGTGCTCACTATCTTCACATGTTCGATTTTACAGCGATAATGTTCGATAAAAGCGATAACAAAACTGTCGCGTTAATTTGATGCAGAAGAGTATGAGCATATATCATTAAAGTGGTGCAACGGCTATATCTAGTTTCATCCATCTATATTTTAGACCAAGTCCTAAGACAAATGAGTTTAAAAAATGAGAATTCACGTATTCAACAAAAGAACGGCAACACTCTTCCATAAGGTGACATTGTATTTATTTTGAAAATTCTTTATTTATTCTTCCAAATCAATTTCATCCCCTTCAAAGTAATCCCCTCCCGATGCAATGCACTTATACAAACGGTCTTTTGAGCATTGTGAATAGCCAGAAGTTGCACGTCGACGGATCAGGTGAATACGGTGGTTGCGGAACGATATAAGTTGAGTTTTTGGCGAAATTATCACAAATTACGAGGACAATATGGGATGGTGCATTATCGTGGTGTAAAAATCAAGAATTGTCTTTCCACAATTCCGGCCTTTTTAGGCGGATAGCGTTACACAAACGACGCACAACGTTCAAATAATATTCCTTGTTGACTGTTTGACCGGTTGGATGGAATTCATAGTGCACAACACCACGATAATCGAAGAAAGCAATCAACATGACCTTGATTTTTGAGCGACTTTGACGCGATTTTTTTGGTCTCGGCTCTCTTTTGGCACGATATTCGATTGATTGAAGGGTTGTTTCGGGGTCGTAAGCATAGATCCAAATCTAATCGCCAGTTATAATGCGTTTCTTGACACCCTGTTAGTCGGAAAGCATCGTTTCACACACTTCAACGCGACGTCTTTTTTCCAAAAAATTCAATGTTTTCAGTACCAGTCGATTTTTGACCCGCTTGAGGCCCAAAACATCCTTCAAAATCGTATTGGCTGAGTTTTTCGAGCCTCGTCACCAAAGGCTTTCTGCACCATCCTCAACGTATCCGAAGCAGAAAATTGATTCCGTAAAAAAATTTAATGCAAATTATTTGCTCAACAAATTTCGACATCGCTAAAAACGAAAAACTCACTTTTAGCAGCTCACATAACGACACGTATCTCTAAAGTTTAAAGACGGTGTGCCCGGAGCGGTCGTTTAAGTTTGCTGAATAGCCAAAACTCACCCGGAGATAAATCAAGCAATATTGGTTGAAAATTTGCTGAAAAAATTACGAAGAATCTTAACGTGGTGCATAAACCAAGAGTTGTCGCATCATAATTCCGGTCTCTTTTTATGAATAACTTCCCGCAAATTACCCCTAATACTCAAATAGTAATCGTTGTTGACAATTTGGGCGATCGAAAAGCAATCGGAGTGCATCATACTTCAATAACCGAAGAAAACTGTCAACATTCTCTTAACTCTTGACCTGCTTTGATTTAGGCTCACCTTTGTTACTCTATTCGACCGATTGGTCATCTGTTTCCTGGTCGTAAGCATAAATCCAAGACTCCACCTCTGTAATACTACATTTTATGACATTTTGGTTGTCGGAAAGCATAGTTTCCCAAACGTGAACACGACGCTGTTTTTTTGAAAAAATTTAGTTATTTTGAAACCAATCGTACTTTCACTTTTCTTATGTCCAACGATCTTTCAAAATGGTTTTTACTGATCCTCTCGACGTTCTACCGATCCTAGTAAGATCTCTGGCTGTTAATCGTCGATCCTCAAGCACCAATAGCTTTATTTCATTGACGTGTTGATCATCAGATAATGTTGATGGCCATCCTGGTCGTGGTTCGTCGTCAACGTATTCTCGACCCTCTTTGAAGTATTTGTACAAATCAAAAACACTTGATTTCCGGAAAGCCTTTTCCAACATTCTGAATATTTCGGCGACAAAATTTGATTCCGCACACATAATTTACTGAAATTTTTTTCAGTAATTTCACTCATCGTAAAAAGCGCCGAATGTACTTTATGTACTTCAGAGAGAAAAGCGTATACTAGACACTAATGATAATTTTGATGTGACATTTGACACAGATGTCACTGCAGTCGTACCAACCTAAAAAAATAGTATTTCGTTAAATGGGTTATCGCACGAATTTTAATTTAAATAGTCTTGCTCACATTATTATATCAAATGACATGGTAGCGCAGGATTGCTATGCAAGTTTGCAGGAAAACTGGTATGGATTATTTGATTTAGTACTCTCCAACGCTTGGCGTAACGAACACAGCTAGTATTTAGCTTCTGATCAGATTTGACCCAGACTGGTCCATTGTGCCATTCCTACGTTTTTGTGCAGCTTGAGCTCCACATATCACTGTATATAGTTAACAACTTTATAGTTCAATATCCGAAAAATTCTTCTGACGGTTTTAGCATGAAAAAATTAACAACGAGTTCAATTGAAGTTTTGTATTTTCAATGGAGTCACGTCTACGGAAACGTTGATAATGTTACAAAAGTGTTTTGTGGAACACAAAAATAAAAAAGTTGTGTCACCTTCTCATTAATTAGTAATTATAATCTAACTAACAGAAATTATATAGAAAGTATTAGTAGTACGATCTTTGTATCAGCTACAGTAAAGCGTGGACGGGTTCTCTAGTTGTATATCGTCACCTGAAAGGCAAAATAACATATCATCAAAAAATTCGAAATTGAGTGTCTTATTGACTATGATTCACTACTTCAAATTACATACATAATATTATATATGTCCAATGTTTTCAGGTTCTGCGCTCAGATATAACCCAGTTTTAACCAATATTAAAAAATTTTTTTACTCATTCTCCATTTTATGTCGTGTTTAATTCATGCCACTGTAAATTTCCGAAAATGTTGTTACGTTATTTTGTATTTCAGGTGACGATATAAAGATAATCAATTGATTACCTACTGAGTAAATAGGAAAACTTCAAATACTCCCTCAACTTCAACTTGATTTAGAAGTTAGTTTTCGAAGTAAATATCCCAACCTGAGAGCTAAAGGTGTCAGAAAACTGCAGAAACTTGTTCATGTAGTGATCGTGCCCCCATTAAATCAAAATTCTGCTTGTAACAGCTGTGAAAACATTAGTATTTTAAGCAATGTTTTGCTCCAATGGGAGAGTTCGAAAAAATTTTTGAAATAACACTAATAATAAATTTTTTTCCAAAAAGAATATTGATAATTACATCCTGCATGATTTTTATATTCACCACTTGGACAGCAATAGTTAAATTATCACTTGGAACCCTACCACTAGGGTAAGCTGAATCCCGCTGAAAGCGAGAAACTCACTGATTGCGATTTATGCAGTACAGTAGACGATTTCAGCCAAATTTTACCGTTTGACCAGATCTCAAATAACGGGGTTTTCAATAGAGACGGTACAGAGGTAGACCTCGATCTTTTGACATTTCTTTTTAGTGGAATTTGCGATATCATCATATACGAGTCAACAACGAGTCGAAATTATTAAAATTTGTTACCGAAATTTTCTATCGAAATATCAGATCAATAATTGAGCGTCTCTTGGAAAAACTTGAATTCGCAGGCACAGTACAAATTGTTTCCGTGCCAATGAAACAAAGAAGTGTCCATAGTGTCAAGAATATTGCTGTCATCAAATGGTATACAAATCTGTCCCTCACACGGCGTTCTCAAGCGTTGGGAATTTTGCGAAAAGATCTTGTCTTACAATAGAAGATCAAATTGGCCCAAGAACTGAAGCCTCTTGACCACCAGGATCGTCTATGTTCATGAATTGGGCTGAGCAACAACTTAAAAATGATTCTACGTCACATCTGTAGTCTATGCCAACAAGCCAGCGACGATTAATGAATTTGGTACAAATATCGAACCTGAAATTGCAGCAGTATCGGCCAATTTATGTTTGAAAACCGTCGAATGACCAGACACTGGACTTCTCTTCTGCAAGCGTGTCCATGGTGGCCATGCAAAATCGAAATCCGTTCGTAATGGCATCGAATATACTTAAAGAATTTCATTGATATCGCAAACCGGAGTTTTGTAGCGCTCTTATTGAGAAACCCTTTAGATTAATTTTTCTTACAAAATGTTTTTTATAAAAATATTGTTTTATTATTGTTACTTCCGACCATAAATAATATAAGCCATTCAATACAAAACAAAAAAATATTACTAATTATACCTTTTTTGTCATTCATACTTCCAACAGACGGCATCGTTTCATATAGCATACCCAAAGGCGTACAGCGTGGCATGGAAATCGATCTATCAGATAAGACTTATGACGGGCATGAAGAGGGCGATCGTTTTGTTAATGGGCTGGGGCAATTAGTCGATGGACAAAAGGGCAAGGATAACTTTCGCACCGATATACATGGCTTTGGAAAAGGTATGTTGCGTAATACTTAATTATAAAATATAATGTACTGCTATAAAAAACCAAGAAAAGTACACAGATACAATATATTTTATATAAGTATGTATCGCTTGCCATTTATTAATTAATAAATTACTATTTTATCTCTAATTTTTGTTGATTCCCAGGCTATGAGTGGATTGGCTGGCGTAATGACACACCAAATCTATTGGGTCATCCAGTCGAGATTACGTTTGAGTTCGAAAGCGTACGGAATTTTAGTGCAGTTATATTGCACACAAATAATATGTTCTCCAAAGATGTGCAGGTGAGATTTATTCGCTTAAATAATGTTATACATACAAATGGAAATATTTTCAAAAGTAAACCAACTACTCATAAAAATTATATAAATTTATAGGAAATCTATTGTATTTACGACTTTACGATTTAATCCCACCAAACTATGGGCATAAGGTTATGCCTCCAACCTTCGAACTTGTTCGCTTTTGTGTAAAAAATTCTCCATACTCTCATACAACATAAAAAATAATTAAACCAAATAAATCGAAAAATCGTGTATTGATTCAGTTTGCAAGTGCAGTTTAAATGGCTAAATCCAAGTGAATTTTGATCAGTTATATTATATTTTAAACCTCGGCCAGGCTCGAATCTCTCACCTTGACATCTTCAAAACCTTTGGTAACGATCACTGATAAGTTCTTCTCTTAAACTGTGGCAAAATAGGAGGCCTAGTTACTTTTGTACAAGAACTCAAACCAAGTTTTACAATTATGAGTAAGTAACTCCTGGTAAGATAATAAATTCCGTGTAACAGTGGAGAGAAAACAGTCTGCCCACCTCACAACAACACACACAAAGAGAGCTGTCCGACCGAAGACTGGAGCTTAGTCTTGTAGAACCCCATATGTGGTAAGTGACTGATGCCCAGAGCAAACAGAGGAGAGAATACTTCTCCAAACTGCTGAATAGCAGTTAAAACATAACAGCTAGAGATGGTGAACCCGATTGGACGATGACGATGGAGCAGACTTTCAATTGCTCCACCAAAAAGAAGTTCAAATAGCAATTGAGTTTCCCCTCAAAATTAATACGGCTGTATAAACAGATGTTGAGCAATACTAGAAACTCCGTCAGGATCGGGAACAACAAAACAAAGTTTTATAAAACCACTGCCTATCGTGCGACGACTTCAACTTACTCCTAGAGAGAATAATTCTAGTTGCGTATACAAATAGAGAACGCACAATATTCTATAAAACTGTACAACTGCTGGCGTACGCCGATAAAATTGTCATCATTTCCATAACAATCACACCTTTAGTTCTGCTTTTAAAAATTATTGTTATTAATTTACCATTAATTATTTTATTTTTCATTTTCTAAATATGGTCTATAAGGCTTTTCCCTCCTACACAAAGACTCACATAAAGTCAACACCCTTATAATGTGTTACCTGCTGAGATAAGTGGATCGTGCTTATAACAGAATGTAGAAGGTAGAAGCAGATGCTCCAAAGTTTCAGGCCCCATGCCAATATCTCATGTTATGGAAACCCACTTTTACTTACTGTGCAGGTAAAGAAATATATGAAAACAACAAAAGTCAAAACAATAAAGATGCAAAAGTAACATATAAACATAAGTACATACCTTAATCCAACAAGTTCTATTGTCAGCAAGTAATAACAACGAGCAAAATATAAGTTTGCGCATAATGATTTTTTCCGACCGCTTTGCGCTTAACGGTATTTGTATGAGTGCGACCTAAATTCCATAAGCAAACGCATGTTGCACTTGTATGCTTATCAAGTTGAATCTCAAAGCAATTATATGGTTGTCAAAAAAGTCTTGCGGTATTTTCGCTAATTGGCGCTGAGAACGCGTAGTTCCAGTTTTATTCGTCGCCTCGGGTCATGCTATACCTTTCTGGAATGCTCATTTCACGGGCTGTGTTGTGTTTGATTGATTGTCATTTCTTTTAAGCCGTTCGTGAGTTATAGCGTTGCAAACATGGAAGAAAATAAAGAGAAAATACGGCATATTTTACAGTACAAAATTGCATCTCAAGCCGTCAATAAAATTTGTGCAGTTTATGGACCCGATACAGTTTCCATTTCCACCGCATAACGGTGGTTTCAACGTTTATTCTGGTGTAGAGGTGGTGGTTTTTTACTGCTTTGAACAATTTCATTATTCATTACAGTTGTTTTTTTTTTTTTTTTTTTTTTCGTTTTATGAAATGTCAAGAGAAAAGTATAGCGAGGAAAAAGGAGATTATATGCAAAGTTAAATAAATGTACATATACTCTATACGACTTACATTAGTACATTACATACAGTATACATCGTAAATTATTTATAAGCAATCAAACTGTCCTAGAATCTGCACATATTATATCGCTTCATTATACTTTGATAACAATCACATATAATCAGAGTGCAGTTATTTATTATCAACCACCTCACTTTTCTCTCCTCAATTTGTTTTGAAATGCTCATCCTCCGACCCCTCTCCGCTTTATACACTAGCTAGCTATAAAACATAAGAGCACTGATTGATTTGTGACGATCAACTGTCGCCCTGCTCGTGCCTACCTAATTGATATACGACTCGACGTTGCTCCGTTATTTATACGCCCTTCAGAAATGTAAATATCGAATAACAAGCGATAAATGCCTAAGTCCAATAGGGTGTACAACTGCTGACTAACATCGTTATTTGCAAGTTATTCAGAGACACTGCTATAAATATCATTTGGATGTGACAGAATATACACTATAATAATAAATATATATATGATATAATTAAATTATATTATTCGGTTTTAATTAATAAAGAAAATATATAAATTATGGAATAAATAATAGCTACAATTAGTTTATTTACGGAAGGCTTTAATCTTTCACACAGGACGCTCGATAGGCCTTATATGCAATGTTGAGGAGACTTATCCCTTTTTGTGGAGACGAGTATTTGCTATTCGAACTTCTTCATGCACTTGCAATAAGACGTCCGGCCCACCGTCATCGATTAAGGAATCGGATTCACCATCTTCTGGTGCTCCTCCATAATCTTCGTACGCTCTGGGCATCAGTCACTAGATGAATGAATCCGGTCTTGAAACCTTTTGTTAGCCGTCGTATTTCAAATCTGCGGCATAACTTAACCTAATAGGGAAAAATTGTAGGGTGTTCGGACTTTCAAAAAGTTGATGATGTTTTACTTACGCTGAAGAAAATCTTGGACACGCACATTAGGACCGTTTGGCCAAGGTGCAGAACGAATATATGAAGGGTAGATCAGTAGAGACTGCAATCCATACACTGTTATTTAATATCGAAAGGGCCCTTGAATATCAAGAATATGCTCTTGAAACATTCCTGGACTTTCTGGAGTATTCAACAACGTCTCTATGGACTCTATTCTGAACAGTATCCAGTCAATAGGTGTTAATCCTGCTATACAACGCTGGATCAGAAACCTTTTGACCTATGGACGGATAAAAGCAGAACGACTTTAAAATGACCAAAGAAGTTTGTAGAGTTGCAGTTCTATAGGTACTCTCCAAGGTGTGGAACCATCTTCGCTTCTATGGACATTAGTGATGAATAAACTGCTACAGAACCTGGAAAGCAAAGCCCATAAGATAGTGGCATATGCGGACGACATCGGCATCTTAATAATGGGAAGGTGTCTGCAGAAAATTAGCAGTATTATGACCACCACTATCCAGAACTGGACAACACGAGCGGTTCTGGCGTTGAACCTAGAGTAAATGGATCTACTGATGTTCACAAGAAAGCATAAATTTTTTCTATAGAGGTTCCCAACTATAAAGTGGACACTACTCCATCTCCAGGACCGTGCCAAGTACCTTAGGGTAGGATTGGACAGCCAGCTATAGACTACTTCGCTCAAAACTGCGCAGCAAAATCGGCGGGACGACTACTGGCTGCAAGAGAATTTACATATAGAACCCTCGGGCATATTTCGGTGGGTAAAGTGGTTTGGCAAACACCGACTACATGATCCCACTTTTCGACAGGGAAGAACCTTCTTAACGAAGAAAATCATGATGACTAGAAAAGGTATATTATCTACCTAGTACCACGGAGCTGGCCTCTAATGCACCTGCACACAATTTCAGAGTCAACATCTACGTAGACAGCCAAGCAGCAATCAAAGCAGTAACTTCGTATTACATATCGGTAAGAAGTGTCTTGGAAAGCAGGGCAGCAGTGGAAAGTGTTGCCAGAGGCAAGCAACTTCAATCCTACAGCGTGCCAGACCGCAAAGGCATCGAGGGCAAAGAAATTGTGGACGAGATTGGCCAGAATGCCCAAAAATGTGATCAATATTGGGAAACCCATTAATTTATTATACGACGATATGGTGATTTGACAGATCGAGAAGACTGCCTGCAGGAAATGTCTAGAGCAACGCATCAGGGAAACAATGGAGTATCTTTTGTACACTTTTCCCGCATTGGAAATATCAATTCGTAAGCATCTGGCATCTGGAGCCACCAGAGTATGTTACAATCCACGTTAAGCGCTGGCATTCTAAAGTATGACTATTCCTTAGAGACCTAATAACTGAACTCCATCTGGACCAAAACTGGTCTATATGCAGCTCTTTGATATATTTTCATGTTACTAATGGAAGCAGAAACGACTTGAATGAATCAGAGGTTTTAAAATTCAATCGAGATTCCAGAGTTAGAATTGAGGTTCCTAACGGGACTGTATTTTTTAAGTTTATGTACTATATACTAAATAGTTGATATCCTTTACGAAACGTTTTGTCCACTATTAATCTGAGTAATCACGGTGAAGTTGCTATATTCTTGCAAGTAATATAAAAATCGATATTTATAATATCGGTTCATTTCAACTGTGAATATTTTTTTTTACTAAGAAAGTTGTAACATGATCTGTAACTACCGTTAAACTGGTTTTTGTGGCGGATTCTTGCTCGTATCAGTAGATATTAATTTCAAAACAAGTCTTGCAAATAATAATGTAATTAAATAATAAAATCTTTCTTTCTTCCTTTTATGGTTTCCAGGTTTTTGTCCACGCAAAAGTCTTCTTCAGCATTGGCGGTCGTCAATATGCCGGTGAACCTGTACAATTCTCTTACATGCCTGATACTATACTGGATCATGCACGTGATGTGACAATCAAACTTCATCATCGCCTAGGAAAATATTTACAGTTGCATTTGTACTTCGCGGCACGTTGGATAATGCTCAGTGAAATCACATTTATATCGAGTAAGTACTACACATTTTTCCGAAGTTGTCAATGTCCATTACACGATGTTCGAAATTTCGAAGCTTGCTTCTGACGCAGTTTGAAAGCAATTTATTGTTAGATTAAGGTATACTCAGTTTAACCAATATGCAATATTGATTTCTGCAATAGGTTGGAAAACATTTATAAAAAACTACAAATTGTTTCTTAATAGCGAAAATATTTTATTTAAAAGAATTCTCTCATCTCTTACTTTGTTGAGCTTTTAGTTTTATATAGATTTTTCTCGAATTTCAATATTCCCATATTGTCTTTATTATATTTTAGAGTAAAATATGTAATAATACTTTGACTGAGTTGCGCGCACCATTACCAAATTTTACAGTTTATTGGTCGTAAGCCCATTATTGTGGGTGCATTTACATACGCACGTACTCCACTTAGTTTAATAGCGCTGTAAATAGTTCAATGGAAAGAAAAAATATTTAAATTGTAAATTTTTGAATAATACCATATAAAATAAATGCAAAAATTGCAACTGAAATATATAATCTAAACATCTTTAACATCTTGAATATATATAAATATACAAATACATTTGTTTACTTCTTAAGGTATTTTAACGAAATTGATGTTCGTTCTCACTCAAGAGAGGTTAGTATTCCAAATGGACTGAATCGGAACATTGCAACATGCACAAAATGCCGTCAGTGAAAGCTATAATTAAGCCGAAAACTAAAATTCACCCTCTTGTTTGGTTCTCTACCAGTTTTTAGGAATACCTGCGGTCTGAAATTTCTTTAAAAGTGGTATTTAATGTACATACCATTTTTTTAATTTTTATTTTATNTTTGTACACTCTTCATATGAACGTATGAGAAGTTTCATTTCAACAACTCAACTCAACTCATTCTTTGTTTACCATTTAGTGTCGTCGTGTCACAATATTTATTTCCAATGGAAAAATTTATATGGTACAGTGATAAAATTCTTATTTTTGGTAGGTGCAGCACCAAAAGAAATTCCCGAAGTAATGCTAAACGTGTATAATTATTATTCACCTACAATTAGAGCAGTAGAAAGATGGGTTACTGCATTTAAACGTGGTCGTACAAAGATTAAAGACGATCCACATGAAGGACGTCCAAAAAGCGCATCAACAACAGAAATCATAGCCAAAATACAGGATATGGTTTTGGAACATCGTTGATTGACTGAGAGAGATTTAGTAGAGGCTCTAGACATCTCCTTCGGCAGTGTGAGCCGTATTTTAAGTGAAATGTTGGGGTTTTGAAAAGCGTGTGCACAATGGGTGCCGCCTTCGCTAACAATGGAACAAAAACACATTCGAATGCGACTTTTTCAGCAACATTTGGATCAGGGATAAAGTGGATTTTGTGCATCGATGCATCACTATGGATGAGACTTGGGTCTATCACCATGATGCTGAATCAAAACGAGAGGCTAAAGAATGGTGTGAACCTAGTTGTTCGGCTTCGAAACGAGTTCGTGTACAGAAATCGGCAAAGAAAGTTGTGGTAACTGTTGTTTTGGATTTCTAGAGGAATTTTTTTTTGTGGAGTACTTTCAAACTGGTAAAACAATTAATTCTGAATATTATATTCCTTTTGAACCAGTTGAAAAAAAAATCGTGGAAAAGACCCGGTTTGTAGAAGAAAAAAAATCCTTTTTCATCATCACAAGATTATTTTGGTAATGGCTAAATTCGATGAATTAAAGTTCGAATTGTTGAAGCATCCATGTTGTTGTTGTTGTTGTAACGGCAGAGTTCTGCCGAATTGACAGTCCTTGGCCGGATAAAAATCCGGGTCCGTTCCGGTTTTCGTAGACCCGACTGTCGTGGGAACGGGTTGAAGCATCCATCGGATCCAACAGTTTTGGGCCCCTGCGACTTCCATTTGTTTTCAGAACTCAAAAAATGTATGGTTGGCAAACGTTTTTCATCAAAAGAAGAGGTCATAATGGCTGTTGAAACGTATTTTACTGACCTTCCGGATTTTCACTTTAGAAATGGAATTCACAGATTGGAGGATCGTTGGAGTAAACGTATTAATGTACAGGGAGATTGTACTGAATAATAAAGTGTATTTTGATCATAAAATTGTGTTTTTCTTATTATCCAACGACAAAACTTGTTGAACAACCTACGATTTAATAATCTACTAGAGTTAGATCAACTAAATTTGCTTTGGGTAAATCCTTTTGGCTTCTTTTCAAGCAGTGTCAGAATGGATAAAATCGAATAATAACCCCGTCTACTTCCCATAAAACAGTTATATTCGAAACTACTAAAATCACAATAACGCACCAAGTAATTCCACAAATATAAAATTTTACTTGGCACTAAAAAGTCTCGTAGGAACCGGTGTCAATGGGTGTGGCACCACCTGCCTGCCTTTAGATGAAATACTAAATCTCGGGAACTAGTCAACCGATTTTAACGAAATTTGGTGTATACTATTATTTTTACGTTTTCATGTTGCCTGAAAATGGAACAAATCGGAATATAACCACGCTGACTTCCTACAGATAACCATTTTAATTGCTATATAATAAGTTCTAAGGAGGCATCAGTCTGCTATTTCCGAAAATACTACTCCAGTGACTATGTCTGATTACATACGGAGACTCTGACGCTATTTTTGAGGTATTTTAATAAAATTCAAAAAATATATTTTCCTATTTTCCTGGTAAACAAAAATTCTATTGCGTCTGAAATGGGTGTAATCGAATCAATACTTCCCCTTGCCGCCTTATGTATACCTAATATTAGGGTATCAAAAAAGTCTTGCGGTATTTTCGCTAGTTGGCGCTGATAGCGCGTAGTTCTAGTTTTATTCGTCGCATCGGGTCATGCTTTACCTTTTTGGAAAGCTCATTTCATGCGCTAACACGTGTTTGATTGATTGTCGTTTCTTTTAAGTCGTTCGTGAGTTATAGCGTCGCAAACATGGAGCAAAATAAAGAGAAAATACGACGATGATACGGCAAAACTGCATCTCAAGCCGCCAATAAAATTTGTGCAGTTTATGGACCCGACACAGTTTCCATTTTCACCGCACAACGACGGTTTAAACGTTTTCGTTCTGGTGTAGAGGTGGTCGAAGATGCGTCATGCCCCGGAAGGCCCGTCGTCGAAACTTGCGATAAAATCGCTGAATTGGTCGGAAGAGACCGGCATAGTAGCAGCCGTAGCATCGGTCAAGAGCTGGGCATGAATGATCAAAAAAAATTTTATCAACAATTAAAAACTAAATAAAAATACCGCGAAAGTACCGCAAGACTTTTTTGACAACCAAATACAAAAATGTTTGCAACTTCAGGTTGACGATATATTGCGCATTAGAGCGGTTTGGGTCTTTTATCTGCTGGAAATATTCTACGGTTTACTCTGAACAAATTTGTCTAAAAGACTATGGGTCTAAAACCAGTTACAAGTCAACAAGTTTTAGAGAGAATTTTAAGAAATCTTAATAAATGGTTGTATGGGAGATATGTGATACAGTTGTCCAATGAAGCGGATTCTGATAAATGATCAATAGAATACTAAATAACATGTACGTAAAATTCATTCAAATATCCCAAAAACTGACGAACGATTTTTTTATCCCTATCGAAACCAGTTTTAGATACTTGGTCTTTTCGGCAATGTTGTTCGGAATGATCCGTAGAAGCTTTTCTCTATAAGTGATTTTCCATTTTGTTTGGCTCCCTATAAATCGTTTCGCTCTCCTGTATTTATCCGTCAATACCGTCTCTTTATGATAGTGATCTATTCTTGAGCAAAAAATGATTACAATCGTATAAATAGTTCCCCAAGCTCCCACATATACAGTCATTTTCAACATTCGAGTAGATTTTAAACTATGTGGTTATACGAATTTTTTTTGGACTTATTCGAAACATTTTCTAATATAAGGTTTTGGCGATATCTGAAGCTTTGAGCTTCGAAAGTTACGAGAGCATAACACTTTAAGTTATACCATCCTTTTATTATTTAATCTCTTTTTCTTATCTACTCACCTCTTACATTTATCCGAATACCACCAGCCCATACCGAGCACCTGGGCACATTTATTATGCTGAATGCCATTATCCAAATCGCGAGCAGAAAATTTCGCAAATCGCGTTAGACGACTTATAGCAGATGTTCTCGAAAATGCGCCCAACTCTTCCACTCTATAGCCGGTTTCTTCATCGCCCAATACAAAGTATGTATACTTTTCCACTTCAATATCGTTTGTTTCAAATTTCGTAAATATACCCAGTTCCTGCTTTGTTTCGGTTGTTAGCACATAAATACGATTCAGACCGAGGAAGAAACTTTCATGTGGCTCGCCGAAACCAAATTTGTATTCCTCAAAGTTTCGATCAAATGAATCACCAGTATTTACGCGACGCATAAATACAGTCCATGCACAACCCGTATCTACAGGATCGGCAAGGCAGTATACTTCGGTCGGTCCGTAACCAAAAACGTATATTGTATGTACTCCATTAGGGGTGCCAATATTTTGCTTCATAATCTCAGCACAGCTGATGGGTAAAGTATCATCGTCAACGCTACGGAGACCGGCATTTACTTGTACATAGTCTAATTTATGTGGATCTATGTTGAACGTTTTCTCTGTGCCTTCGGTGAATAGATTCATTCATTAGAATTTAGTCCCATATAGTTTTAAATAATCTTATTTGCATACCTTCACTTCTAAATTGTTGGCTATTGGTAGTAGTTTTTGAAATTTCCGGTAACTTTGTTTGATCACGATAATATATAAAGCTTTTCTCTGTAGCTGTTATCCACTTATTGTCTTTCAATACAGATTTGGTTTTTATTACCGTTGTCAATACTGGTTCCGCTTGTGACCCACTTTTGGAGCGAAAAAAGGATAATATAAGGATAATATAAATTAATGTTATATGAAATTAACTCTAAAATAATTTACCGTAATAAATTTTTAAAATTTCGCTTAAAGTCGCCAAGTTCATTAGCCCCAATAACAATTGTTGTAACACTAGAGGAATTCGCGTTGTATGGTTTTCTTTAGAAGTACAAAAAAAAAAATGTTAGTTTGATTGCGCAAATTTTTTGAAAAAGTGAAGCTTTTTTTTCTGGACAAATGGTTTTCAAAGAGAAATAAATATTATTATGACCAAGAATTTTGATTAATTATAACGATTAAGGTTTGTCAATTTGGCTGAATGCTCATGTTTTGAGCGCCTTTCACAGCGATTGGGCCGCATGTCAACAATAAAGCACCGAATATTCTCTTCCAGTATTGTCAATTGCCTCAGGCTCAACTACGTAGAAAAGTGATTTCACATAACTCCACAAAACACAGCCAAGCAATCATGGCGGCCACGTCGCGAGATACTGCACTCGATCTATCAGCCTTCAGCGCCCTCGTCCTTATCTCATAATCAATGATCTTTTCATACTCTTTAGTAAAAAATCAATTAGATTAATTGGCTTAAAAGATTCAGCCAGTGAATAATACTTCCTTGCTTGGGTATAAAATTCACTTCACCCTCCCTTCAGTTGAACAAGATAGGGAAGTAAAAGTTATTCTCCTGTCGCAAAAGGACTGGAATAACTGCTTTGTGACCACCCAATCCGAGTGAGATAGCTTTTGTTCGACCACATGTTGATACTGGTCTTCCAGCATTGTCTCAGGTGAAATCAGGGACACGAGTAGCTTTTTCCTCCGCACATCTACGACCAGGTCCCGCTACATAATTTAATAGCTGGTACTAAATCAGTTTTGACTGACTAGAGTCCTGTAAGCCGCGGTCTGAAGTTATCCGCATCAACACTTTCTAATTCGGTCACGTAAAAGTCATTAGTCATGGCTCTAAAGCGTTCCTCATTTATTGTAGCATTATAGCCTCTAAAATTGTGAAGATGTATGGACGAATGATTACCTCTCCGCCCATAGTGTAAACCAAACAGTGTTTTTTGTGGATGTACCGGCGTCCCAACAATGGCTAGTTAACAATTATCATCACTGCAATTACGAAACTTGTCGTTTATTAAGGTACCCATTCTACGAAAAGTGACATTCATCGCTGAATCCAGTTTGTTTCTTAAATTGAGATCGGTGTGCATCTCGTTTTGAGTCCAATTACCGAACGTGTGATGCTCTTGGGAGGGTAAAGTTCCAATCGTTGCATGCGAACTTCTTCGTTACCCTGTTCTACAGAGTTTTGGGGAATGCGCATTATTCATGATCGCTCACTTTACTTTGCTAGCCGATTCTTCTTCTTTATTGGCGTAGAAACCACTTACGCGACTATAGCCGAGTTTACAACAGCGCGCCAGCCGCTCTTCCTTTTCGCTGTTCGCCGTCGATTTAAGATTCCAAGTGTATGTAGGTAGGTTCTCTGCATTGGTCTTTCCAACTGAGCGGTTATGACTGTCAACAGTAATGTGGGTGCCAAGTGTCGACTGCGACAACTGTTTGCTTGACGAGATATTTCATCATGCCCTCCTTCACTACCAAATCCATTTGCTTCGCTTCCTTATACTGGATGATCGAACATTGAACGGAGCGCGTAGTATGGCACGAACCATTAGTTTGGTAATAAATTGGCACGATTTGCGAACGTTGTTTTGTAGTAAGTCTCTTCATTATGAAATGTTATACCAAACTGCGTTTAAATTTACCTGTAGTAACAGCTGTCAAAAATACCAGCTTCGAAAATAGTTTTGTCTCATTGATAACCATACGTCTTAAAGAAAAAATATCACTTATAAATAATTACCCGGCAAATGGTCTACGCGTAAATTTGTTCTTCAACTCGCTCATTCTATTACTTCCATCATCATCATCATCAGCATCGTTTTTGCCTTGGATTTCCCTTTTCTCAACATCAGCGTCGTCTTCTATCCGATCTGTTGAATTATCAATTACTTCGGTAAAATTTGAAATTGTTTTTGTGCTATTAAGGTTTAAAAAAAAAGTTGCTTAATTTTCGTTAAATAAAATAGCATACAGTTCAAATTCACTAAAACAATTACCTTGTCGAAACTTTTTGTACGAAATTGTCCAATGCATCATCCGTCGTATTGCTGTCTATATTAGGCGCTAGACTTTCTTCATTAATGTTCTGTGTGTCCAATGTCGCAACGCTACCTGCATTCTTTCTATAAGTTTAAAATTAGATATTTGAATTAAAAAACAAAACAAAAAACAAATAAATAATGCTAATATATTTCCTTAGCGGTACCTCGTTAGAAGTCTGTTCCTCACGGCGCGCCGATTATCTGTTGAATTGCTACTAGTATTAGATCCTTTTGCCGTCACCGCGTTGATAAGCAAATACACTACGACATGTAGAACCAAGTTTTTGACAGTTGGAGAAGGCTTCATGCTTTCAGTGTGGCTCCTAAGGCTCAACTGAAACGAGGCAAGTCAAATTTAAATGCAAAAAATATATCCGCAAGTGTTTTCTGATTTTTCATCGATTTCAAGATCAATCCATCAATTGTAATCGACATACCATACAAATGTTTTTACAAGCTCTCCCTACACACATACTTTTATATTTATATATGTACAGATACTGCACGTCATCATATTAGCACCCTCTAAGCATGTTTGGTTAATATATAGAGATATGCAAGTACAATTCTAGATCTGCGGTTGTACTCATTGGCGTTCATTTTTAGCGTAAAAAACTTGAATACGCAGATGCCGTAATAGGATTTGGCACCGTAAGCCATTACGCCACCCATCTAATTGTGTGAGCGATTCAAATAGTGCTCTTCATTGCGCAAGTCGGGGAAGTAAGAATTGTATTGGTCTGGGCCTTCGAAATTAAATTGCTTTTAATCAAAAATTACGACATAATGTCACTTTTGGGACCAACTCACTGACTGGGAATAGGAAAATAACGTTGAATTAAAATTTAACAAAAGGAGGCCATCCTCCTGATAATGAACAGTGCAGGTTAAACAGATAGTTTATATAGATAATATACGGTGCCCTTCCTGGTTAGCTCGTCAAGTTTTCATTTACCTGTGATTCTGCTGATATCCTCAGCGTGGTTAGGCATTTCTTAACCAGCCTTGAACGCACGATTAGAAAGCTCACGGCTAGTATTACCGCTTTGCTATCAGAGTAAATAATCACTTCACTGAAAAAAGCTTAATTAGGGAGCATATACCGTTATATTAACCTCAGCTTAAAAGCATTGCAATGTCAGTCAGTCTGAAATTCATGGAGGGTTCTTGACAATATACTTCTCTACCAGCCTACCTCATAGCTATGACCCATCCGTAAAGAAGCTCACGGTCACACTTTTTCAACTTCACTTTTTCACTTCAAAGCTTGGTTTGCCCACTCTATGGACTAAGAGATTCGGTATGAAATCAAAGTATATAGGGATTTCCGAATGTTTTAATCATGATCATTTTGAAACCCTAAAATCTCTGAGAATCAGAATAAATGCCATTGTGGCAAGTGGACCTATACCACAGTACCTCTCATAGAACATGCTCGATCTGGGCTTGATCATAGCGACATAGGGCCAGAGAACAACTTTCGGTGAGAAACTCTCGCTTTTACCAATGACTCTTTTGGAATAGTACAAGGCAATCAATATCTTCATTGATCTCTCCCCGATGTATGCTTTCATGAAAGCTTCCTCTCTAGGATGAGCCTTAAATACTCCACTGTATCTGCAGGTTGTAGGGGGATGTTTCCTGTTTTGTAGTGATGTCTTAGGGATCAGTATTATTGAGAGACGTATTCTCGATACAAATCCTTGGACACGCTAGTGAAAAAGGGTCATCTCCACGTAAAATACGATGTTGCCGAACTTCTTTTAACATAGAATAAAACTCTCATAAAATAATTTCGAATATGTTGTCATGAATTGCTGAACATATCTGTTATTTCAAAATCTAAAACTGAACTTAACATTCTTCTTTTTTTCTATTCATGAGGAAAAGTAATCTTCTCAGGGATCGTGCTTAAGCGCAGCGATCTTTCTAAGGAATCTTTTCCAGTGAGTTTATCACGCATAAATTTTTCTCAGAATCAATCGTTATATTCAATATATTCTGAGTGAGCTTATGAAAGTTTGATTAGGATCAAAAGTATGTTGTTTGGCCAGTTTAGGAATCCATCGAACAATCGCTCATTATACTGCATACAATTATAAGGCGGTCAGCCAATATTATTCAGAGACTCACCTAGGTGGTGTGACGTTCAGCCGAAGTACTTGCATACTACTTAGGAGATATTATATTTATAACATGATAAAAGTCATTTCGGCTTTCCAAAGGGTAAGCTCCGGTCTAAGTTTCTTCAGAAAATACCTGCTTTGAGAACACTTCCAATATCTGTGACAACATCGTCAAAAAATGTTTCCTTGTTTTAATTGGTTTCATTGCATTAAAAACATTGCTAATATAACACCTTTTGAATGTTCCGATTCAAATGAATAGTAATTCTGAAATATTCGTTTGATATCCGAATCGTTATGAAACACTAGAATATTTTAGCTTTTTCCATTATCATAATCGAATATTCATAGATCAACATGTGAAACGTCTCAATTTCAATGAAGAGGTAATAAGGCGATGCAGCTGCGAGTTGAGAAATATTTTTCTAGGTCGCTTATATAACATAGTTGCATACATATAATCAAAATATTTTTTTTTGTTTTTATTAACGAATGTGTAATATAATACCCTTACATTAATTAGTCATTAAAAAACCGTAATTATAAGCAAATATGGTATGTACAGCTGATTTGTGAGTCCGGACTACTTTTTTTTTATTTTTTTTTTTTTATTTTTTTTTTTTTTTGACATATAAGTCTTTTAGTTCAGCCTTGTTCCATTAGTACTAGTAAAGATATCGTCTCAACGCAACGCGGTTTCGTGACAGCCATGTTGTTCTCAGTTATTATTTTCACGAACGCGTTTTTCGCCGATAGCAAGCGACCTGCCGAAAGTCAGACCGATACGCTAAATACTTGCTGAATCGCACGACGGAAGTGTATACACGCATCACGAAATAATAATTATTTAATGTATATTTTTAGTCTTTTAATTTTCGCTATAAATCTTTCTATTATCTATAGGAATGAGCAAAGAATAAATATAAATTTAGTGCTATAAAAGCAGCTTGACTTGAAACGAAAAATTAATGACTGAGGATAGTTACTGTCATATGTTACGTATACAAAACCATAACTTATGTAATATATTTATTCACCGTAAACATGCTTCAACCACCGGAAAGAAAAAGAGAATATCTCCATTCAAATGACGAAATCAGCGACAGTTATAGACCGGCAAGCAGTTGTGCAGATATTTTACCGGATAGACTTGGCAGCGATGGTGGCATCTACAATATAACGCCGCTGAATATAACACCATTTGAGGTATACTGTCTAGCGGATCCCAGCGGTGGTTGTGGTTGGACACTTGTTTGGCGACGTAATGAAATGAACGCTGAATTCAATCGTACATGGGCGGAATACCAAAACGGGATAATTTTTTTATTGGCTTGGACAAGTTATACGCTTTGACCAATGCCAAGGCACAGTAATTACGCATCAGCACTAAGTACGGTGAGAATAATTGGGAGTTTGAAATTTTTGAAGAATTTTCTATCGGCAGTGCACGTACACAATACGAGGTGTTCGTCAAGAGTGGAAACAACAAAAGTAGCATATTTCAACGTTTGAGTAGGCGAGTCCGTTTCTTTACTAAAGATTTGGAAAGCTCTTGGGGGAATGAGTAATGGGTGTGGGTTGGTGGTACAGCGATTACTGCAAAACGTAAGCAATGACACTTTCGTTTGAGATTTCAATGCTAATATTTTAACTCTTTTTAGTTATTTAAAGTCTCGTCTCTATTATGTTAAGTTGTCAAAAAAGTTTTGCGGTATTTTTGCTAGTTGGCGCTGAGAGCGCGTAGTTCTAGTTCTATTCGTCGCATCGACTCATATATATACCTTTTTGGAAAGCTCATTTCATGCGCTAACACGTGATTAATTGTCGTTTCTTTTTAGTCGTTCGTGAATTATAGCGTCGCAAACATGGAGCAAAATAAAGAGAAAATACGGCATATTTTACAGTACAAAATTGCATCTCAAGCCGTCAATAAAATTTGTGCAGTTTATGGACCCGATACAGTTTCCATTTCCACCGCACAACGATGGTTTCAACGTTTTCGTTCTGGTGTAGAGGTGGTCGAAGATGCGCCACGCTCCGGAAGGCCTGTCGGCATAGCAACAGCCGTAGCATCGGTCAAGGGCTGGGCATGAGTTTTGTTTATTTCTTCTTTTTTATGAACAATTGAAAATTCAATAAAAATACCGCAATACTTTTTTGACAATCTAATATGTATATAAATTCGCCGACTTACTTGGCTATTCGTCCGAAAAGCTGTCATAATAAGGGCTGATGTATTCAGAATAAATAAAATTTTGCATATAATAATAAATAATTAGAAACCAGAAAAATCATTGATTTTGCCTGCACTGAAGCAACAATATCACAATAGCAATAATACAGGTGTTTATAGCATAAAAATATACATATTCTGAATTGAAACGGTCAGTTTGGATGGCAGATATAAGCGACAGTGTTTCATTCTTGACGATATGGAAATTATAGCAATGCTTTAGATAATAAACTTTGCCAAATATCATTTCAATAGTTTAATTTGTATGACAGCTTAATGCCATAGACTTTCGATCTGCACGATTTATTCGGAGTTTGTAGCAAGACTTTAATAATAAATTTTTCATACTTTTATCGTTAAATCTCAAAAACTGAGAGACTAGTTCGCGTGTGTATACAAAGATAGATAGGCGGACGAACCTAATATTTGATTCAGATCGCCACGCTGAATATTTATAGAGAGCCTTCAAGGTTATTTTTATTGAAATTTTATTGCTTGTTGACAGTTCGATAATCGAAGAAAACAGTCGACTTAGCCTTGATTGTTGACCTGCCGTGCTAGATTAAAAGCATTATTTCACAACCATGTTTCCACTTTTCTTAAGCCCAAATGAACTTTTAAAATGGTTTACATTGAGCCTTCCAGTATTCCAACGATGCCAGTAAGAACTCTGATTGTTAATCGTCGATTATCAACCACCATTTTTTATATTTTTTTGTATTTAATTTATTGCCGTGTTAATCATTAGTTGATGTTGATGAGCCTACTGGACGCGTTTCATCCTCAACTCGTTCTCGACCCACTTTCAGTTATTTTTACCAAACAAAAACACTTCTATTTTATTATGTCTGAACTTCTTCCCTGGCATTTTTTTTTTTTTTTTTTATTCGAAGGTGTATCCCCGTGAAATATAGTCGCCTAGTAATCAGTTGTAACACATCGCTGTTATCTTCATTTAGACTTTTCCCTTTGGTTAGCCAGAAAAAGCAATTGGGTTTGACTAAATTCTTCAGTCCTTAGATAGCATTTTTCATACCGTTTTCTTCACCCTATTCATGAATCTATTTTTAAGTTCTTAAATAGTGGAAAACCACAAAAGGAAAATTGACAAACACCAAACCAGTGCCGAAACGGCACTGCCTCTATGTCGCTATGTCTAATGGTTGTGTAAGCCGAAGTTGAGCCCCACCCAAAGCTTCATGAAACTTGATACCAATATCGAGGTTCACTCTTACCTCTCTGCTCATTCGGATTGAGTAGACAATTAAAAAGTCACAACGAACAAAGACGAAGTTCGACAAGACCCTCATCATTCCCGTCATTTTATATGGTGTGGATTAATTAGTCGGCCTTAGGTGTGTTCGAGAGAAAAGTTTCGCGGAAGACTTATGGTCCTTTGCGCATTGGCAACGGCGAATACCGCAATCGTTGTCTTAAAATCTTTCCGCTCCCTCTTCTTCCATATAGCTTCGCAGCTAACATCCGAAAAAAATTCTCAACCGTACTGTTTGGATGCCGTTAGGGCAATTACCTATTAATATCCATACAGTTAGGGAAAGGCTAGCCGCAATAAATCTCTTGCGATTTACTTTGGGCCGAAAGGATTTTATTAGCACATAACCAATGGTATCTAGTACTTGTTGATCTTCCACGAAGCCAGCTAGAAAGTAGTAGTACATACAAGGCGAACGGAACACCGACCCGTTTACATGCTGCTAACAGTGTGGTTGTTATGACTTTTCGTACCAGCTCGTAAGCTTTGCAGTTACCTGAAATGCTGCTGTAACAAGCTATGCCTCCTTGGATGTTTTCAAAAGAATCTTTCGACAGAACTTTAACCATCTTTCTTTCGTTGTGTGGCCTCATTTAAAATATTTAAAAAGAGGAATTTACGTATAATGCAGATAATGAGTTGAACGTCTTTTCCTTCATTTTCTCTAAGCTTTCCGGTAGCTGTACTCTGAATTACGGTTAAAATCATTGGCAGATGGAAAGAGATTTGTGACTACCGCGGTTGGCTCAAATAATAAACTGGCGCAGTCGAGACGGTGGATGGACTCATTCGGATCTTCAAATCAATTCTATTAATTATGCAATTCCAGACCAAACTGCTTGTAAGTTAAGTAATGGCTGTCAAAAGGCTAATAGCGAAAAATATATTGCCCCATTGAAAACCAAATGTCTAAAAAACTCATTAATTTCAGGTTTGAAAAAAATACTTTATGAGCTGTTCTACCTTAATGGTTCCTCTGACTTTGCACTCCCAATCTCTACCTAATCCTAATGAGCGACTGGATTCGCACAATTTCTACGCAGTTTTTGACCGCGAAATAAATTTTATAAGAACCCTTTTAATGCACAACATACACTGTGAATGTTGTTCACTATTTTCAAAAAGTTTTCTGCTATGCCAGATTTTTCATCAATCGAGATTCTGGCTGTCATCAAATAGGAGGGTCTCTCATCAGATTATGTGACGGATCTCAAACCCAACGCACAACCCTGGAGAGACATGGTACGCTTTTTCACTTTAGCTCGCCTTCTTTGGCTACCCAGAGGATACTTGAGACTTGAGACCGAAAGTCGTAAACTGCTTGTTCCATATGTAAAAGAATAGTTTCTGGCCACTACTTGTATTATATATTTAAAGATTATAATTTGATAAACCATGACAACTGAGGTGGAAAGGATACAAATAAATATTTATTTTCTAACTTTTATATTAACATGTTTTATGTTTCAACCATTCTTTCACTAAAAAAATTCGCAATTAATTGGTCTCACAGCAATAATAGTTGGAGCTTTTACATATGCCCGTACGCTATGCAGCATCATAGACCTAAGAAGGTATAAAAAATAAATGTTTATATAATATATAAAAAAGTTATATAAACAAATTTTTATACAAAATAAGTAAGCTTACTGCAAACATTTCTCCGAATACCACCAACCCATGCCCAAAGTCCTCGCGCATACAGCTAAACGCTCGTCAAAGTGTCGATCTTTTGTGATGAATTTCGAAGCGATTTGCAGGTGTCTAATCATCGTATTGTTGGTATTCACGCTCAAGCTTACCACCGCATAATCGACGCTCTCGTCGCCAATTCGAAAATTCCCATAGATCTCCTTAACTAAGTCTTCGCCTTCGAAACGCTTGGAAATATATAATTCTTGCATTTGATATTGTGTAAGTGTGTACAAGTTCTGGAGACCTACAAAGTAGCCATTCCCTGTGGCTGGATCACCGAAACCTGCACGATAATTCAGCCAGCCAAAATCGAAATTATCTCTTTGAGACTTGCGCTCCAAAATAACTGCCCACGGACATTTACCATTCTCATCAACTATGCACCGTACATTAAATGATGGCCCACCGGGTAACGTCAGCGTCTGTATTGTGTCACTTATCGCCCTTACACATCTAGTCTTTTCTGTATCAAACGTTCTGTGAGTTGTTTTCGGTAAAATTATTGGTATGTATGAATCCGTGTCTGTATGTACTTCCTCCACATCATAGTTTCGTAACTCCGTTTGAGTACTCCCAATGAAAGCGGGTTCAATTGAACCCTTATGCTTTCTGAGTGTATCTCTAAATCTATTTTGCAAAATTTTTTCACCAATTGTATCGCCGATGTGAGATTTTTCCACGGTACTGGTAATTGATATAGTTTTGCCATCATTTGTTGTCTTCTCCACGGTCACGTTAGTTGTGTTAGTAAATTGCCTCATATTTTGTGTTCTACAACCAAAAATATAGTTGTAAAATATCAAAATTATTAATGCGATCGGCACTCGTTGACTACGCGTAGACATTTCGATCTCACGTCTCAGAACAGTTTGTGAAATGTTGGCAAACGAAATTGTTTATATGTATATATATAACAGATGCTGGAAAACTTTAACGATTACTCATGAAATTCGCAGCTGTTTCGAAGCTTTCTACACACTCTGCTACAATTTGTAACCGTTTAACTTAGTTATTAAATGAGGAAACAGTCAGGCTTTTAGGAAATTTCATTCGAGATCACTCGCATGCAGTGCGACAATGTTAATGTGGTTTCAGGCCACAGCTGCGAATGATTTTGCAGCTATCACAATCTTTGTCTGCTGCCTTTTGGATAACGGCTTAGCCTCTTCAGTTGACGTCTGTATTTTAGCTTCCGCTATTACTTTCAAACTGGAAACTGTGGTGAACCGCTCACTCGCAATCAATGGACTCCAGCAACTTCTTTGTAACCACCTCATGAGGCGGTTGCAACTGTAGCTTTCTGACAGGCATACCTCACTTATGACATTTCCTTTACCTCCCTAGTGTATATCCATACTTATATATATTTGGTTCCGGCTGCAGTTGGTTTTGTTGTCTTCCCGGAGCAAGGCTTAGCTTCAGATTTAGTGCCTGTTATTACACCTAGACCAATCTCAGCTTCTCTTTTTGTCTAGACTGCATTTGAGCTCGTTAGAAATGATGCTATCTTCACGGGATTTTTTTTCTAGAAAGTCGGATTCAAATGTAAGGGGAATCAGGTGCGCTTGCGCATAGGCTCCGCTTCAACTAAGCCTACAACAAAATCGAAATGTGTTTATTTTGACGTAGATCTTAAGATGTTCAAGGCATCTTGGGTATTTCCCATAATCGGCATAGAAAAAGTTTAATGACACACCTATTTTATTCGAAATATTCTAAAGACTCGCTAAGTCACGTAATGTCTAAACCAAGGAAGCAGACCTTTTACAAGTCATACAAATTGGAGTTGTCTACTGTCGCATAAGAATACCTGGTGTACGGAGAAATCGTTTTGACGTTGACGTAGGTCTTTCTTTTCTATACATTCTCAGGTTCTCACTGATTTCGAAAAATTGTTGCATAGTGTTATTATTCCATAGTATACTTGAAGTTCTTAAAAAATTCTATTACACTTATAAGCAATTGCATAGCCAATTTCGAATGAAAATATAATCTCAAATTACATTTCTAATCGGACTGAATGCTGTGCATTATTTCTCAAATGGAAAATCAAAAGCTTGGTAAGTTCTCTGCTCAAAGCGCTAAATTACCTATTCGTGAAATTTATTTGCAATTCTCCTCCACGAAACACAAGAGGCTTAAGTATAGTAGTTAGGTTCTTTGGTTCCGAGTGTTTTAGTTCAAATTTGACGGTTTATTGGTATTTGAGTAAGATATATTAATGCGTCAATAAAATGAAGTTGATGGAAAATTGATATTTAAAAGATATTAGTGATTATGTACAGTCTCTTTGGCACCACGGTTTTCTTTCTAGCGTGTAATTTTACAACTATAAAATCGTGTAAATGGTTAGAGAAATAATTTAGTTGACTTTTTGACATATTATTTATTTGAAAATAAAATAAGGATTGTGCAAAGGAACATCGACCTCGGAACTGTAATCGCGAAATTGTAGAAATATTTACTATCTTCTTCTTCTTCTTAATTGGCGTAGACACCGCTTACGCAATTACAGCTAACAGTTAACAACAGCGAGCCAGTTGTTTCTCCTTTTCGCTACGTGGTGCGAATTAGATATTCCAAGCGTAGCCAGGTTCTTCTCCACCTGGTACTTCCAAAGAAGTGATGGTCTTCGTCTTCCTCTGCTTCCCCCGGCGGGTACAGCGTCAAATACTCTCAGAGCTGGTGTGTTTTCCCCCATTCGAACAACATGACCTAGCCAGCGTAGCCACTATCTTTTAATTCGCTGAACTATGTCTATGTCGTCGTATATATCGTACAGCTCATCGTTCCATCGAATACGATATTCGCCTTGGCCAACGCGCAAAGGACCACAATCGCAGAACTTTTCTCTCGAAAACTCGCAACGTCGACTCATCAGTTGTTGTCATCGTCCCCTGCACCACATAGCAGGACAGGAATTATGAGTGACTTATAGAGTGTGGTTTTTGTTCGTCAAGAGAGGACTTTGCTTTTCAATTGCCTACTCAGTCCGAAGTAGCACCTGTTAGAAAGAGTTATCATACGTTGGATTTCCAAGCTAACATTGTTGGTGGTGTTTACGCTAGATAGATGAAATTATCTACGACATCGAAGTTATGCCTGTCAACAGTGACGTGGGATCCAAGTCGCGAGTGTGGTGACTTTTTGTTTGATGACAGGACATATTTCGTCTTGCCCTCGTTCACTGCCAGACCCATTGTGGTGCGGATGTTGAGGTCAATGATATCAATATCATCGGTATCTTCTCTATTTAGCTCTGAAACTTAAATTATTTCTCCGGCAGTAGATTAAAGAGGTCGTATGAAAGGATGTCGCCTCTTCCGAAACCTCGATATCGAACGGCTCGGAGAGATTCTTCCCGATTGCGACGGTGCTTTTTGAGCTCAGCGTCAGTTTACAAATCCGTTACACAAATAAGGTTAGCCTATCACAGTTCAGCTAAAAACGAATGCTTACTTTTGCACAGCGGTGAACGCTAGCCTTTTTGATGTTCAAAAACATCCAGATATAGAATAAAAGACCCCAGTAAATCGACTAAACGAACTGAATTCAAATATTCCTTGAGGTAGTCGGTATCCATCCCAGCCAATTCACTCGATTCATTGAAGTGATATCTATAATATCAATAATATAAAAGTGTTTCAACCTCAGCCTGACAAAAACGCCTAGCTATAAATCAAAAGTACCTAAAATTTCGTGAAACATCCATTATAAACTCCAGCTAAATCACTGGGTTATATGAAGGTATTGATACCAAGATGTTGGAGAAAGTATCTGGATGGTTCCAACTGGCGCCACTCCACACAGCTTTGACAGTTTAAAAGCATAGAAAACCTGTCGACTGACATAGCTTTACCTTTCGATAACACATTTCTTATGAGTCAAAAGACGTACAGAAAAAGACTAAAGTGAACACGGAGAGAATTACATAGTATTTTTAATATTTCTTCCATAAAATAAGTAAGTAGTTGTGTAAAAACATAAAAATTTGAACCCCATGCTTTCATAAACTTTCAACAATCAGACTAAATTTATCACTCCAACAACTCTAACAACCTATATTGTTGTAAGTATATCTTTATAACGGGTTAATGAGTTGAATTGCAATTGTAATACACCACTTTACTAACGAGTGCAAAATTTAGCAATTCTGCAAGTGCACATTGGCATTAAATTACAACACAATGCAAAAGTGCTTCGTTGGGCATTAAAAGCTCAAGGCTGCCAATATACAATGCGAATACAACTCTGTATAAAAAGCGTATACAAAAACCGTTTTCTCTTTTTATGCACTTTCTCTGTTTGAGCAAGCACCTTCTACATTATGTATTATTTGGAATTGTGTTTTCTTTTTTTTTATTATTCCTTCATGTTTTTGTTATTGTTGCATAGCATTGTGCTCATTTCGATTGATCTGATTTTAATTGCAAAATTTACGCCTTTCACAAAGACGTGAAAGTGTCTGGCGCACATACATATATGTATATTAGGGTGATTTTCTTAACTATTCATTTTTTCAATCCCATCATGAAATCTCTTTGGAAATACTATTAAAAAAAAACCCTAAAAACTGGACCAAGGCTTGTAAAAATTTTCCATTGAAAATGCAGGACAAAATGATTTTTAGCTTTAAATTTCTATAGCTCAGAGTCATTTTATGGCATCGCCTTGACTTTAGACACATATTCCTTAGAATTGACCACTCTACAAAAGTACCCATTGCGATAAAGTCGAAACTCACACCGGCGAGGTAACACATCTCGTAAATGACAAGAGCTATGGAAAAAATATACATGACAAACTTGTAGATAATTTTATTTGCTACAAAAAAGGTTCGAGGAGAGATTCAAAACCTCTATGATTAATACTCCTCGAGCAATGCGTCTTTGTCAGTAAGGCTTTATAGAATTTTCATAGATGGTATGAAATAAAAAATCTATGAAAATTCCATACAGCCTTTCTTAAAAAGACGAATGAATAGGTAGTGTCTCGAATACTTTCAGAGCTGGAGTATTTTCATCCATTGGGACAACATGACAGAGGCAGCGGTTACGCTGGCAAGGTCACATCACTGTTTGGCTAGGTGATGCCAGCGTAGCCGGTGTCTCTGTCATGTCGTCCCATTGGATGAAAAGACTGCAGCTCTGAGAGTATTCGACACACTACCTATCGTTGGAAAGACCAGGTGGAGAGGACCTGGCTACACTTGGAATCATCAAATGGCGCTAATCAGCGAAACGGAATAAGGTCTGGGATATGCATCAGTTTTGCATCACGTTTACTCTAGTGGATAATGCGCGTCCTCAGACAAGCCGTACAGTGCACACCAACGCTATTGTTACCATTAGCTATCGCTAGGTACAATTTCAACTGTGCCCATCTACTTTTTGGAGGATTTGACGAACGGATTTTGATTTCCGAGCTTAAAAGATCCAACTAGTGGAAAAATTATAACCAAACGACTATCGAACACTTCGCCCGTTCGTTCAGTGGGCTCAAATCGAGATGGACACCGATTTCGATTTTCATAAGAAAATTTTGTTCGGCGATGAAACCCACTTTTGTTTAAATGGATAAAATTTGTCGAGCTTCGAGTGATAAGAATTCACAAGCTTATGTTGAACCCTAATTAAATCCTCAAAATGTCACTGTTTATAGTGATTTGTGGACAATAAGGAACATTGATACATATTTCAACAAAATTAAAGCCAGTCTAAATGTTACACTCTATGACGGAAAGCTGTAGAACCAAGATTATTGACTGCTTCGTACTTGTATCGGAGCATTTTGATTTGGATGACGTCTGTTTCCAACAAAATGGCGTTGCATTCCATACAGCCAACAAATAAATTAATTTATTGAAGGCAACTATTGGTGAGTGCATTATCTCGCACCGTAGACCTGTGGGAGCCTTCCAATTCGTGATATTTACCACCGCTGAACTATTTGTTGTGGAGTATTGCTGACATACGGCTTCAATTGCTGCAAAAAGTGGTCGACATTTGGACCACTCGGCTGGAATTTATTCGAGCAAAATGACAAAAAAAGACAACCGTTATAAGAGTTCTAGAATGAAAGAAAAAATTCACTGAGAAAATTTAGTACTCTAGAAAAATCCAAAAACCGGTGAGATCCTGCCACTGAAGGGGAATATCTTTTACTGTGTATATAGGTTCAGTTTTGCATATACATTTCAGACTACTTTTTTGACACACCCTAATATACCCAACAATCGTAGATATACATATATAATACTTGCAAATGGTATACACACACACACATAAACAATTGTATTTAGTGTGCGCACTGCATGCAATTGCTAGCATAGAAAGTAATGAAATCTGTAATAAAGTGAGCGAAAGTACAGCAAAAAGAGGAAAGCAAAGATTTTTGTTAATAAAACGAAATTGAATATGCTTGCAATTGTGCATGTATGTGTTAGTACACAGCGAAGAAAGACTGCATTTCAATTAGAAGCGATTAAGTGAGGCTTAAAAGCGAATGTGCATTGTATTTGCACACATACATACATATATACATACATGCATACATGTGTATACACCGAATTGCATTGAAAGTTTCACAAATGCCAAATTCTCTGCAGAATGCACAGTGCTGCACAAAATATGAAAAATCAACAAATATCAGGAATTCAATCTCAAAAGAGCATTTTGCTGAATAGTTGGCTACGAAATTCTTCGTGCTGATTTTTTCTCCGATACAATGAAACGAAACTTCATATTGATTTTAATTTTTAATTTTGAGAAATTTCATCTTTAGTCTGTGTTGTTTGGTAGCATCAGGAGTTGTAGTTAGCTCGATTTAAATTGATTTTGCTTATTAAATAATTTTATAACAAATATGTATGTTTAATACATTATTTGTTCATATAGTATGTAAATTTTCACACTTTACAATGGTGTGGTAATAATGGGTCAACATATGAATCTGTCCGTCTTGATTTTCATGTTATTTGAAACATGATAAGCCTGCTTATATTATATTATGAGGGTGTATTTTTTAGTCCACCAGTTAAAAAGGGCTATTATTATTGCTTAAGGCTTTAAACTTAAGGTTTTATTTAGCATAGTTAAAATTATTTGATTTGATTTAGAAAAGCATCGATTTATTTAGTAACCTGTTGCCATTTTGATGATAATCTCTTCGTGTCACTCTTTAATGGTAGAAACCAATATTTCCATCGGCAAAAAATCGGGAAAGTCGATTTTCACAAGCTCTCCTAAGACAAGCTCTCTTCAGCAAAAATTTTGGACATAGACAGAAATCTTCCGACCAAATTAAGACGATACAACTCTTAAGAGAGGATTTCCTGTTATACCCACCAAGCACACATGAGATTTGTTAAAAGAATATCGCGGATTTTTGTATGTCATACATGAGTTTCTCGGACCTTTTTTCAACAGTTTATTTCACATATAATAAATTAAATATTTTATTAGAATTTTTATTATTACTAGCATATGCTGTTAACAAAAAATTCTGAAATTTTCGGAAAAAATATTTTAAACTCGGCCATTGCGACGCTACTTCCGTTGAACCCTTGGAATACAGATGTGCCCGCGTTGGCAGTATAACTCTTTACAGGATCACCTAAAGTTAAAAAAAATACTTTTTTAACCTTAATTTTATACATAACTTGGCAAAATTTTTTCGATCTTGCGGCCACTTACGCTTTGATGATAGCGCTTTAGTTTCCACGTCAAAACTATGAACCCATAATTCATCAGCAGTTCTGACCCTTTGAAACAAATCTGGGTCATCTTAGACTGAGTCCAATATCTCATAAGCAATGTCAGCACTTCGTTTTCGTCGAAAGTGAGAAATTTTGGCGCAATCTTCGCTGCGACACGACTCATACTCAAATCATTGCTCACAAACGAGTATCAGAAGCCTATTAAATACTTTTAGTTCATCAGCAAATTCTCTAACGACGATTGGCCAATACTACTTTCTTCTCTTCATTAATGTTTTCGTTCTCGCGATCTTCGTCGTTTATATCTTCCCGACTCTCTGAATAAATTTTGTTCCATCGACAAACATTGCTTTTGTCCAAGGTAGCTTCACCTTATGCCAGAGTCAACATTCAGAGCTTACTACTCGCGTACTAAATTTTTTTCCCCCTAAACGCGTCCAAGCAAAGTAGCTGTCAAAAATTAACTAAACATGGAAAATAGCCGACCCTGTCAGCATATGTAAGGCATAGAAGTGCCAACACAATGCAACAAAGCAATCAAACAGCGAATACAAATAGCCCGCAAAAATTCTAAATTCACCAGGCATGTTGTACAATCCTGGAAGCTTTCCTGTCAGCCAACTGTACCCTTATTGTCGTTTTTGCCGACTTACTGGGGTTAGATCACGACAGCTTTCGCTTGAAATTGTATTAATTGACTCAATTTTCATCACCAGCACCATCTGTTTCAGAAATGGATTGATTTTGTTTCCAGTGAGGAGCGAATCGCAGATGAAAATTTATTCTACGAAATTATTTTTTTGAGTTTCTTCTTGCTTCCCATACATTAAGAATTTTTCGCATTCAGCCTTATTAAACAGGAACTAAAGTAATTTTGTATTATGTTAATCTCCTGGGAAATCCAAACAGTGGTTTAACCCATCTTTACCCATCGTTGCGCAAGCGCAACATTCCGAATTTGTTTTTTTTTTTATTTCTAAAATAAGGAAATAAATCTATGAAATGTAAGCCAGTCTCAAAAAGAAGAACTRACAGATAGACAACAATTTTTTTTATGGCTTTTCAAATACAAATGCATTTTATTTTTATCATTCAAAAACTGCTAATTGAGTCATCTCGGGATCGATATATTCATC
>NW_017534497.1:237056-266162 GCF_001853355.1 Bactrocera latifrons
AGATGCAGACAGTGTAAAAGTACAACAATTTATATGTGTAAAAAATGTCAAATACATCTTCATGCTGATTGTTTTAAAATATTTCACTCACGCTAATCGCTATAGTATTAGCGTAAGTGAAATATTTTAAATGTATTTTTATGACTTGCTTGTATAATATAAGTTCAGTAATCCCAACGTTGCGTAGGTGCAACATTTCACAGAATGAAAAATAATTAACCAATATTTTTTTTTTAATAATTTTCTCTTTTTTTATGTATTTTTAAACGTAAGAAACAATAAAACCATAAAATATGCATTTATTTTTACCCTTGGGAAATAATGGGTTAAGTTAAGTGGTGGTGCTAAATAAACGCTTCAGTTAAGATAAACAATTTTTGTGAAAGATTGTGGCCTTCAGGCAGCGCCCGCAACTAGCTTAGGAGCTTTTATCACTAAACTTGCTGGTTTTCTTACCTTTAACTTAGGTTGAGAAGAAATTTGTGTCGGCACGAGCCGGCATAATTACGAATCGCTAATCAAGCTCAAGCAAAGCCTTGCTCCACCTATAGTAACACTCCTTCGTCACCAAAGTATCAGCTTTGCAGTTACCTATGACCTGTTACTCAAACTAATGTTATCCATAAATAAACTAATGTCGTTGATAGTGAGGTTAGATATTTTTTATTGGCATCAAGCATCAGTGAATTCACCAACCTTCCCCCAAGCTTTGACATATTCGTAACGAAATTCACTGGTTCGGTGACTGTATGGCTCCAATATGAAATCAAAGCGAACGGGGGTTTTAGTGTCCAAAAACAATCTGGGCACCTTTAGTTTAGTAGCAACTTTAACGTCTTTACTGCACGACACATTCTAATAAGCACTCTTCGTGGAAAACTTTTAAGTTTCTTAGCAAGTGTAGTATTTTCCAACATCTTTCATCACACAAAGACCATGTAAAATATAATGACATATTGCAGAGCCACAATAAAACTCTCTTCTGTATCGGTATCTTTTGTTTACAGTTACTATTTCATCAAGTCATCAATTCTTATAAACAAATTTGTATATACTATCTGTTAGGTTAGATAATCAGCGTGAAATTCGTGGAACAACGAATGAGCCTACTTGGATAGCTAAAAAGGTTTGTCGAAAAAGCACCTTGTGCCATTCCGTGATTCCAACCAATTCGCGTCGTTTTCAAGCCGCTTACGATGGCACATTTTTATAGACTCCATCAATATCTTACCAAGTTCTTTGTGTGCTGGAAGGAGCCTAGTCATGACACAGTGGCATGCAGAATAGAATCTAAAAGCCTGCCTGTACTGTAGGCATGCTAATTCCCTAATATCTTCTTACTCTGGATTCTGCTCCTTAACATGCGAGCTCTTCACTTCTTTCGGTCTAGCTTCTATGATGATTAAGCTTTTCAAACGTTGTTCGTACTAGAGTGTCTCAAATATTGATTGAAAGAGGTGACACTTAGGAGACTCAAACATATCAATTTGATATGGATACAGTCCATTCCGTAAAAAACTACAACTATTTACATCCTATTGAGTCTACGTGTTTTTAACAATACCATATCGATCGAAATATGCTTAAAAAAGTATAATATTGATGGTTAAACCTTGAAACCTGTTAATTAAATACAGATTTTACTTTAAATATTTTGCATATATAATATATTGGATTATCCTCACTCGAATGTTAAATGTGTAAAATAAATATAGTTTTAAGTAGAGCAACTTGTTAAGATAATAAATGAGTTCTCATAGAAAAGCAAAGAATCCTGAAATTTTTGGAAAAAAAAAATATATTAAGCTCGTTCAATGCGACGCCATTTCCGGTGACCTCTCGGAAGAAAGATGCGCCCTCGCCCCCATCTAAAGGGAAAAAGACGTGTTTCAGTTAAAACCTAAACTTAGAAGTTGGACGAAGAAAAAAAATTTCGCGAAATTTAGTTTTTTCTTTTCCAAATAGTTGTCATCGATAAAAATCGTTCGTTCAGGGCAATAAGAATTGTATCTCAAAGACCTGTGTAAAATTTTATGAAGATTGCTAACCGACTTCAGAAGTACAGTTTCTAAATAAAAGCGTTTAAAGACGGCACACTTAGTCTAGCTATATCTCCGAAACTATTCGGATCAACTTGAAAATTTAGGACAAACTTCTAAAAGTTGTAGAATTTAATAAGACAATACTTCTTAAGAAGTCAGTGTTCGTGGTCGAGTTTAGTATCACTTCTTTATAGCTTGTTATTTTTTAACTTCTGGTAACCTTTGTTATTTGCCTTGTTATTGTAAAAGCTGTTGTGTAGAGTTTAGTTTATCATCCGTCACGATGTTATAGACGTGTTTCCGAGCACCTCTATCGTCTTTTAAGGTATTTTGCTCGACCAATCGACACGAGCCTTTTGTGAAGCGATTTAGCAATTTTCTGAGATTCAACGTAAACAAGTTTTCTTACAGTCAAATATCAGTCCAAGTCGAACGTTGTAAAAAATATTCACGCAAAATGTTTTCAGTTTAATTATATTTTTTTGTCGAAATGAATATTTTAATCTACTGTAATCAACACAAATAGCATTTGTATGTCAAAACGTTCTGAGTATGTATAGTATAACATCAAAAATGTTTTATGATAATGTTGCCAGAATTCAACATTAAGGATGCCCAATTCCGAAATATTAAATTGAATCTACGCAGAAAAAAAGTTTCGGACATCAAACAGCTTTAATACTGGTAACTTTTACTGTAACCTTATTTGCGTATCTCGAAGTCTCGACTAATGAAAGTTCAAATTTTATTAAAAATTTTTTTTGTACAGTAATAATATATCTAAAGGAAAAGAAATTAATATAACCCTTAATAAATTCTGGCGACTTCGCTATATTTCGTCTTAATTTTTTGTATTTTTTCACACCTTTCATTCGTATTTCTCTTCTACTTCCAGCACCCATTGTTGGCAATTTCACCGACGAAGATTTCGCTGGTGGTACGATTGCTGCGGGTGCAACACCGCAAGATAATGCCGAGTATCCGTTTCAGCGTGATGAAGTGGAGCGCGTCATTAACGGAAAATTTGGTGAACGCAGTCAACCGCAAACACCATTGGGTAAGTGATTTTTCTTCACACTCCGTTACTTAAATTTATTTTTTCTTAACACAACACGCTAACACTGTCAGAAAATGCAACTTCATTCAGTGGAACATTTTGTGCGCATAAAAATGATTTCGAAATCAAAATCACTGCCACATTTAGACGTTTTGATGTGCATTACACTTAAGCTAGCACTTGCAGTTTTGAAATCGCTCTCTTATTTTGCGTGTGGCAGCAATAGACATTTCTATTCCTGTGGCACATAAAATGTGCTCGTATATTAAATAAATTTTTACAGCAGCGATGAGAAGATTTGCGTTGTACAGAGTCGGCTTTCCGTTATTGGAAATGAGGGGTTTTTAACACATTTAAACCGAAAAGGAATCGCTGACAGATTTTAACTCAGGTAGTAGATTTACCTCTACTAGATACACTCAGCTAAAGACTGGACGCCACAAATTCATGTAACTGTTTCGAAACTTTGCCACAAATTTCAGTTACTCATAGTATAGGTTTTTTTTAATTAGACTTTTTCCAACCATCTTAAGCAAATTTTAGATTCGTTAAATTAATGATTGGTATACTTCTTCTAGCCTTTCTTTCGTGAATTTAATATTAAACTTTATACTCAAGAGATTACATTTTTCCATTTTTTCCTTTGAAAATACTACTTTTTTAAATCCTTCACTAGCTTTTCCCTTTCCGAAGTACCATATTTAATCTTTCAAAAGCTCGCAAATAAACTCTCTATGATAGACTAGATATTTCGAAGATATGTATGTTCTCTAACTCCATTACCCGTTTTTTCTGAATGCAACCAAATGCTTTCGATTTTAGCAGAAAGCGCTCAATGACCTCCATCACCGAAAAATCATATGGATCTTACATTCGAAGAGTATTTTTATCATTGGTGGAAATCTCAAACCCTGTTTCAATTATATGAGAGCCCATGAAAGCTGAAGCTCCTCAGCAGGAGAAAAATATATTTAAATTACTCTTAGATATTTCCACTGTTATTTTCTTTTGATCATCTACCCATACACATATACCAATGTGAGCAGAAAGTTAAGTAAATTTTTTTATAAAATGTAAATTCCTTATTTATTCTATCAAATCAACTTCATCGCTTTCAAAGGCCCTTACGGCAAAACTCACTTTTATCAAAGCTTGTTTCAGTCGGTATACTTAATGTCCGTTATTGATTTCAAGACATCATCATATCATCAGTGGTGTCAAAACAGACATGCTTTTATTCTGCTTTTATATCATCAGTGGTGTCAAAACAATGTCACCGCATTGGCCTTTTGAGTTTGAGAAGTCGCACGGAGCCAAATCAGGCGAAAACGGTGGTTGCGAAAAGATATCAGTCGAGTTTTTGCGTTTAAAGTCGCGAAGAGCCTATAAAGTATGACATCGTACATTTCCAGACACAATAGATCTTAGGTCGCGGTGCAATTCTCATCTATTTATCTTATGGTTGAAGTAAACAAGAGTTATTCTCTCATAATATCGGCGGTTTCAGATCCAAAACACAAACGACACAGAATACTCAAATCATATTATTTTCACGCCGAAAATGGTGCACCAAAGCACGAAAATCACCTTTCAAAAAAAAAAAAAAAAAAACAAAATTAAAAAAATTCTTTTGTCTCAAATTGGAGTTTTAGTAACCTCTTTTGATTTCCTATTCGAGCTCAATTGTCCGTGTTTGGTTTTAAACACGAGTTTTAAGATTGGTTAGGAACAAGTATGTGTTCTCGTTGAAATTATTAAGATTTTTTTAGTGTTGGGCATTAGTTTTTACTATATATTTTAAATTATGAAATGTGAAATTATTATAAAATTATGTGCTTCCAAATTTCCATTAGTATAGCCAGCTTTTTTTTTCAAAACCTTGTATAAACCTAGGTTATAAGGTCTCTATAAAGGCCGAAAAATTATTGGTCGAAAAAAGTTCATAAACAATTTGGGTAATAAACCTTGTATTTGAAAGTAACATTTAATGCTAAACCCCAAAATGATCAATAGTTAAACCAATTTGAAGCCAAAAATTTTGTTTGTATTAGGTGTTTAATAGTAAATAGCGCATTTTAAACGTAAAACAATAAGTTCTGTGTTTGAGAGTAGTTTTTAATGCTAAACACTAAAATTATAAATAAACTCGCGTTAAAGATTTTTTGAGAGAAGTCTTTGCTAACTAACAAATTTTTCTTGTAAAATGGTAAACGTTATTCTTGATATTAAAGTTTATGCTAAAGACCAAATTACAAATTAACTCGAGTTAAAGAACATTTTGGGCGGAAGTCGTTTTTGTTAGCAAACTAATTTTAGTTATAAAATGATAAGTGCTGTGTTTAAGGGAAAAGTTTAATGCTTCAAAATTATCAATAATAATAATACTAAACACCACACTGGTCAATAAACTCGAGTTAAGTATTATTAATGGAGAAGTGTTTTTTTATAAAAATAAAAATTGTACTTCTGAAACGATAAACTCTTTGTGTGGCCAATAAACTCGATTTAAAGGAATTTTTTTAACAAACAAATTTTAGTTAGTTTATGATAAATTGTGTGTTCGAGTGTTTGATACCAGTACGACCATTAAACTCCAGTTAAAGACTATTTTAGGAGGAGGTTCTTGCTTATTAAAAAACAAATTTTACTTGTGAAATGACAAACTTTATGTTTGAGAGCAGAGTTTATGCTAAAAAGAAAATATAAAAAAATATGTAATAAACTCGAGTTAAAAATTTTTCTAGGCGGTAGTCTTTTTTACTAACAAACTAATTTAAGTTCATAAATGATAAGCACTGAGTTAGAGAGTAGAGTTTAATGCTTAACACTAGAATGAGCCATAAATTCTGGTTAAAGAATTTTTAATGCAGAACTTCTTGTTTAAAAAAAAAGAAATTTTACTCATTAAATGTTAAACCCTGTGTTGAGGACAGAGTCTATGCTAAACATGAAAATCAACAATAAACTCGATTTAAGTAATTCTTTTGTACTTTAAATCTGTGTTTGTATTAACAAAAATAAAAATACGAGTTAGCCAGAGTTTTAGATTTCAAAATCGTCTACAAAAATGCAATCTAAACTAAAATGCAAACTAAAGAGTACCTGTGGTATTCCCAGAAATCTCAAATCTAACAAGCCCTCCAAGCGCCTGCCTTGCGTTAGTACACATTGTAATAAATTCTTGACTTCTTTAAGCCAACCGCAATCAACATTTTTATATAAACCAGTGGCATATTAAAAATGTACAAATCATTCTGCGGGCTTAGCGCTTCTTTTCGAATCTCCACTTCACACTTTTCCGCCGTGTCATATCCATTTTCATTTCTATTAAATTGCATTTCCAACCAACGCGCACTACAACTGAAGACCGCAAACATGCCGCTACATATTTAACATAGCTACTCTGCTACGGATACAAGGATTATACGGAAGAAATATTATGAGCACTCACTTTGCTTGAGAACTATATAGAAATGTTAAGTAGTGTTGATATGCTTTTGGAAATATGAAGTTAGAGGAAAAATAATTTACAAGCAGGCGAAAAGATTTTCGAATATGAGAAATAATTTTTAGCGTTTAAAAATAAAATACGCTGAAGTTGTGAATTGCTTAAGACCTAAAAAGTAGTAATTTCAAACGACAGATTTAATTTTTGCTATAAACACAGTATAAGGTCTTAACAAGCACAACAACTTTTATTTTACAAAATTTCACTTTATTTTCCAAATTCTTTACTATCTAATAGTCGGTTTTCCATATTTGCCTTTACTCATTAGTGATTTCACCCAAACCCATAGACCATCCTGAACCGGAGAACAGTTTGATTGGCTTCATTTTCGCCGTATTGGTGGCCATCATATTGGTGCTCGTTGTGGTCATACTCTTAATCGTTATACGTAATAAACGCGGTCGTGGCGGCAATGTGCTCGATGCATTCCAACACAACTTCAACCCGGATACGCTTGGTGGCGCCGACAAGCGGCTCAATTGCAATGGCATGAAGGTGAGTTGGTGTTGTAATTTTCAGCAAATATTTTTTTCATATTCTCTTTGTTTTTGGTGTTATTTTTAATATAATTTTTACATGACCAACACATTCCATCAACGTGTTTATTATGCTTTCGCAGGCCGTCACTATGGACAATGACACGGAGTCGATTGACAAGAGCAGCCTCTACCATGAACCGTTCAATGTGAATATGTACACGAGTGCAGCGAGCGGTTGCTCCATGAATGACATGCAACGGCAACATGTCACACCGGACTACACAGGTATGCAAATTGCTTATTATATTTTTATGTTATGCTCGTACATATCGGCAAATGTCTATGGGCATGTTAAAAGAAATGCTTAAAACGTTGATGAACATGTTTTTCGGTGAATATAATTGGTTGGTTCGTCATAGTAAAAAGTACTAAACACATTTTCCTAGAAGTTTATTGCAAGTTAGTTTATCGGTTGGGTCAAATTATTATTATTATTATTTTTTTTTTTTCGAACCACAAAATCATGAAATATTAAAGCCAAAATATTTAATTATTCATCAATATCTATTTTGCCGCCTTCAAAATAATCACCACCACATATAATACACTTATGATTTTTCCAGTCCTTGAAACAGTTTTCATAAGCACTATTAGGATGTCCTTCAGCTCCTTTAGCGAATTTTGTTTTATCAGTTTCAGTTTAAGGAACAACAAAAATCAAACCAAACGATATCTGGGGAAATGCGATGGTTGATCGATGGTATTCATTGTGTTTTTGACATTAAATGATTCGGTCACAATCGTGCCTCTATGCTATGGAATATTATCATCGTATAGAATCCATGAATTTTTCTTCCACAATTCCGACCGTTTTCGACAGATGTTCTCACGCAAATGCTTCAACATGTTCAAAAAGCACTTCTTATTGACCATCACGAATGTTGCAAAAAAAAAAACAATGAGTATCACCTTGATTTTGGAGCGGATTTTGCGTGTTTATTTGGTTTCGGCTCGTTTTTCACTCCATTCCGATGATTGTTAACTTGTTTGCTTCATGATGTACCCTTTGAATCAGAAATAAGCCTCATCGCTGAACAAAATTTATTTCGAAAACTTCGGAACTTCTTCGAATTTTTCAAGAGTCCATAGGGTGAGGCAATGTCGCTTGGGAAACTCAAGCCTTCAGCACAAGCTGTTTTTTTGTTTTTTTTTTTTTACGTTTTCACTTTAAGGTATCGGTCTTCGCGTACTACTACTATATTCTCTGCGTGTTGTGCGCGGTCTATCCAGTAATAAATGCTGGGTTTTCAAGTGGATAATAGTGTGGCTAATAGTACGCTCAGTAGGCCGGTTATGTTGAGCGAAATGCACGAAACATTTTCTTGACAGAAATGGAATTTTCGTAATTATCGTAATAAAGTTGAACGATTTATGAAAGTTCAGGCGTAAGTCTTTCCATGATGAAATGCCATACAATACTGCACGTAGTAGTTCTGAAAGAAATTCGTCTGTGCAGAGTATTAACGCTTCGGTGGAGCTGATGTAATTGTTTTTTTTTTTTTGCTTATTTTAGTCTAAAATCAGCGCTTCTTTCCCTTCCATCTATCTAAAATTAGGCATATTTATTCAAAAACCATAATTATTGAGGTCACATGATTTGGAAAGAAAACTATCAAAGACATTATGTAACATGGCGCAACTAATCAATTGACGGAAAGTCACATTCAAATGCAATGCATTAGAAATTCAACAACTGAAAAGTAATTTGTCAGCATAGACAATAAATAATATAACAAATAGCAGTAAAATATTATTTGAAAATGCGCATTTTTGTTGTTAGGGCAAACTAGCTTTTCAATTAGCAGCATGTAAGCCAGGTGCACGTGTGGCTGAGAGCGCAACTATCAACCTATGTTTTTCAGCATAAATGTATGAGTGTTTATTTGTACATGTGTATTAGTATGTGTGTATTTATGTTAGTTTATATGTGTGATATTAGTATGTTTGTGTATTAGTATGTCCATAGATATTAGTATATATTTATAATATATGTTTGCGTTGCCTATCTAGCAGCTATCTCGTACAATCGTAATATGACGTCAACAACTAAAAGCTAAAAACCGTTAGAGTTACTAAAATTTGCCGAAAAAATCTCGATGTTATTATTGTTTTTGTTGTTATTATTGTCATCATCATTGCATGTAGTTTTTCGGTGAATTTCATTTGTCATCACATGACACCAGTGCTGCTGACAGGACGTGTAAGGCAATAAACACACAATACATACCTGCACACATATTCACTTATTGCCAGCGAACAGGCTGTAGTGGCGGTCACACGGGAGCAATTTTATGTACGTTGTAATTTGGGCCAACATGCAACGTGCTGCTCCCCCCGTTCGGACAGCGCTACATTTGGGACATTTTTGCATTTTCACAAGCATACAAACATACATATGCCAAAAAAAAACAGCATAGCAACAACAGTAAAACAACAAYAACAAAAGTAAAACAACAACAGCTGAAAACCAACAGAAAGAAAATCATCCAAAAACATTAGCGCTGTCATTTCCGTCATCAACGGTTAACATCATCGAAAGCGCTGGGCATAACCGACACTAAACAGCAGGTGAGCAAAGCGTRCGCCAAGAGGGAGCAAAAACGGGCGAGCGCCACAGCAATGTGTGCTAAACTAGCAAACAAGCGAGCGAGGTCGGGGGAAAAAAATCCGCAGGTTGTTGACACTTTTATTGTAGTTGTATGTAGTTAGCAGTTTGCATTTGCAACAACATACGACATGCGACATGCAACATGTACGCGCTTAATTGAACAACTTGCTACTGTCAACTGCGCGTTAGCGTCGCTTGCCCACGAACAGCTATTATTGCATTGTTGTTTTTTTTTTTTTTTTGTTTTGTTTTTGCGCTCGCCTTCACCTTTCTGTCATAATTCCATTGAAAGCTCGAACTCGAACTGAAGCTCCATGCCGCGTACTCCAACTCCATGGATTCAGCACTACAGCGCGCCCGCAGTAATTTTCCATTTTCCGCGAATATCAACATTCTCCCTCTCTTTCTCACTCTCTCTCACTATCTCCACGCTTTTATTCGCATTGTCACTTACCTTGCTRGCGTTAATGAATTCTAATGTTCGAACTCTTATCGCAGTGGCCACATTTTCCGTCTTACTTTTGTATCCTGCTATCCTGCTAACCGTTGTTCGCCTGCTTGCTCGCGWCAGCATTTCCCTTGGGGCGCATATCATAAACCCCACTACCGCCTGTTCGTGGGTGACAGCTGAAATGCGCACAAAAATCATATTCCGAAAATGACTTTGCCAGTCGCTTTTGAATGCATTGTTGTCCATTGCATAAAAGTTGCTGCATTCAGCTATTGTTGTTGTGCTTGTTGCAGTTTTTCATTCATTAAGCTCGCATGTATGCATGCGCTGGCAGTACCCAACTGGACATGTTCATGTTCTGCTCAATTAACCATTTTATTCACTTGTATGCGGYCTCCAGTGACTGATTGTTTTTGGCGCCAGTCACAATGGAAGACTCTCTTTTTCGGTTTATTTGGTTTTGTTCACAGTGGCTTTGCTATTATTTAATTTTTTTTTAGTTTTCAACGGGTATAATATGTGCTGTAACTATGTAGAAGGACATTTTGAAAAGACTTTCTTATCACAAATACGAAACGAATCTTTTGTCTCAACAAGTTTGAGAATTACACTTAGACTGTTACTTACAGTCCTTTGCGAAGCCATACGAAAAAAGCCTTTTTTAGCACTATGAAGCATCGAAAACCGAAGTGTGGAACTTTAATCCACTAAACCTAACCTACTCCCAACTCAAGACTTTCCACGGAACCACCGGTTAAGGTCTCCTCTATTGCGCGGACTGACGGACCTCTAATCTATCAGTTTTTTTTTTTATTACGAATGCTGACTTTTCACTAACAACTTACCATTTATCAGTCGTTAACTTATCGACCGTAAAACTAGCAACCAGTGTGGATTTAAATTTTTCCCTTGTATTTAAAAATCGAGGGCAATTTAATAATATATGTTCAGAGTCTTCTATATACTCTGTACACGTCGGACAGTTCGGACTACTGCCTTTGTGGAATCTGTAAAAGTAGCTTCTGTATAATATTTTGATAGAAAACCAGCACACCTTGTCGTTTTTCTATTCAGAAGTTGATACCCAGTTTAAGTTTGTGGGTCCAGCGCCCTYTGGATGAGGAATTCCACCGCTACTGCCACATTGTGGTGCTCTCGTTATTAAAAATCGCCGGCTGGCACACACCCAGCCTTTATTGGCTATCATTCTCGATAGAATATTATAAACTTTGTTTGCTTACCGGAAGTATCCGCCAGGCTTTCCTTAMATTTTAATTTGGAATACAATATTAYTMTAAGATATTTTAGCTGTGTAGTAATCTCGCACTCCCTATAAAGGGCTTTATTCGTTCTTCCAGATCAGACCGTTTAAAGACTAATTTCATTTATTTCTCATATCGACTAGTTCTTTAGTCACTGCTACCACCATAAGATCGTTCACATATGCTATTGATTTCACGTCTGTTGGTTACTGTCTTCTTAGTAGCTCCTGTAGTAGGATATCAGCTATGGGCAAAACTGCACTGAACTTATTACAAATTTGCTCAGATGTTTTATTACTATTTCCGCTATTTTACCTATATGTCTAAAGGTATGAAATCCAAGTTGTTTTTATTTTGATTTTGATATATCAAAAGCTGAGCATTTGAGGAAAAAATGTAGAGATGATTTGATCTCATTTTCTTTCAAATCGCTAATGCAGCTTGTGTCCATTTAGAACTACTGCAATCATTGAAATGTGACCTTTACTGGGAACTAATAGTCAGTGGGTTCTTGAAACTACATAGATATAAATAGTGGACGAAACGCTTGTTGAGCTGGTCTAAGGCTCAACAGTCTAGTAGTGAACGACAAGATGCATACAGAGCTCGTACACGTTTCTATTAAGTTTTCTGTAATACCACTGTGGCCAGACACCCATATCCGACTAATCATAAAATAACTCGACGCTAGTTCAAATTCCATTCTATTAAGTACTACATCGCAATCATTTTCTCTTTTTTTCTCCGCTAAAGTTATGGGGAGTGGGCTGCACATATTGTTAAAATCCTTGTCGAGCTAAAAGTTRTAATATCTACCACTACCTCTTAAAAAATCAATGAGAAAAACTGAATGTTATTGCAATATTATATAAGGTTAGATATAAAACTAAGGTAACGCTGCATTATGTSGTCTAATATGCACTCCACTCTTACCATACATTCATTTGAAACACATGTACTCCAATTTTATTACTGTAAATATTAATAAATTATTTAAGGGATCGTCGCCCTGTGAAAATTCGAAATCAACTATTCGGTCCAATTCCTTACAAATAAATGCATTCATGACGAATACCAAACGATTTTTTTATGTTTATTTATTTGGTGCATAACAGTTAATTTGCCTTATATATTAATTTTCCATATTTCCTACTTGGTACATTCATACAACCTAAATTTCCCATCAATTTTTGAGACATCGATCTCCATGTTTCGAAACCGCCATTATCGGAAAGTTTATCGCATATAACTGCCTTAGAGACGGAATAATCAAAATCATGTCGTTGTAAGAAAAATTTTTCCATTTGACAAGACATTCACACGAAATTTAAGATGGATCATTTTCCTAGGCAAATTTTCCAAAATTTCCGAGAAAGTTTTTCAGATTGTTGAAGAAAGCTACTTGAATCAAGCCTACACTGCTTTTGCGCCTACTTAAAATTCTAGTCAATTGATATAAACGGCATAAAGAATTTGTATGTTTGGTAATTTTTTTTTTTTATATTTGTTTTATATGAAAATAGGACCTCAACTTAGCTACATGTTAAAACGTCCTTACGTCAAAATTTCTAATCTAACTACCTTATTGCTTGGGAAAAATGCGAGATTAAAGTATTTATATCATCTAACTGCTAGCTCAAACATATGATTACTCACTTATTTCAAGACAAAAAGGTCCAATGCAACAGTTCATTTATTTTCATAAGCAAACCTCAATTTTCTACGACTATAAAGAAAAATGTTCCACCGRTGTTTGTATTTTCATATATAATACTGCTTAGATCAGCTCTTCGCTTAAAATTGCATAGAATTTTAATATATAAGATTATGACTTTTGATTCAAAAGTAATTGTATTCTCTGCTTAAATATAACTAAAGAAATTTGATAATTAATTGTTATCAAAAACTATATTAACTTTTTGTCAAATCTAACCCATACACAAAAAAGTATGTTCTCATTCAAAATGTGTGAACAATTAATTTAAGCAATAAATTCAAAGAAAGTGTTTAATTAAGTTTTATAAAATATGTACATACTCATATATGCAATAAAGTATATAGTAAAGCCTGTCTGGCTTTTGTATATTTAGTATATTCCTCTATTACATATAATTCCATATATGTATATATGCATATGTCTGTAGGTATATATGAATATGCCAATAACTTCTTAAAGTTATTGAATAGTCGCATTTACACACACTAGCATAAACTAATTCCATCTCAAGTATTTTCCACATGCTCACATATGTATATGCAAAGTTTTCCCTAGTTTTAGGCGCATAAGTCTCTTGTATCACAAATAAGTTGAAATTTTACAATGCAACTGCACTGAGACTGAGTTGCAGTTAGAAATTTATATGCAAACACAAATGCGAATGTGTGTATGTGTGTGAATGATAATGAATAGCACTCTCGCTCGTCAATGCGAACTTTCTTCTATGCATTTCTCTACATACTATGCATTAAAGCCGAGTATTTGCGTACATTTGGCCCAAAACTTGTGACAAAAACAAATTGAATGCTTAGCGTATATCAAAGTTTTGTCATTATCGTTCATTACACTGCTCGTATTAATGGCAGATTGTAAGGGTAAAGCCTAGTGTAGAATAAAGCAAGATTAAAATGACACTGATTTACTTTCCACAAAGGACGGTTTGCAGTTAGCATTATCTTAAACTTGGTCAAAGTGTAACTTAAATTGTTGAAGTATAATTTGATATATTTTACTGGAAAAAGAATTCATTCAGAATTCGATTTTTTGTTTATGTGCTCTCTTTTAACCCTTATCGTATAGTATTTTACCACAGATTTTTATTATAATAATTGAAAGACTGCTAGATTTACATGTGAACTCTTTAGTTGCTTCAACGTTCTAAAGATCTTGAAATCAAACTGAACATTATGAAACATATTCTTACAAGAGAGAATTTGGTAAGAAAGACACAGCTTTAGTTTTTGAAGCTTAGCTTTTGTTAGGTTAGTTAGACTGCCCTTAATTAGAATGCCAAATATGAGCGCGATCTGTCAACCAGTTTGTTTAAGTGGGTATATATCGAGAAAAATTAATCTCGAATTTTTTATTTCTGACCAAATTGCGGAATTTGTGTGCGGAATCCCTGAAAATGGTAGAAAAGTCTTACGTTGATTCATTTTTATCAATAACACAAGCACTCGACTGATACGAAGCCATCAAAGACCATCGGGATATCTTTGAAGACATATCTCGTTCTGGACGACCTTCGAGCTCTTCAAATGATGGAAATATTAAAAAAAAAGTGCAAGATATGGTACTTGAAGATCGTCAAAAAATGCTTTAGAGAAATGGCAAGACAGCTCGACACCTCTGCCGAGTCCATTTGAATGATTTTTGTGGAAATTTTTACGCGTTCAGGCTCGACTTGTTCCGATAAAGCAAAATGTTTTTCAAAAAAAGTATGAGTATTTAAAGCCAGAAACGCAATGAAGACTGGAAAATTTTTTTCATAAGTTTCGTTTTCATGCCCTAAACAGTTTATATTGTATTAAGTTTGCCACTAATTTTCCAGCACCTAGAACTGTCAAAAAATTTATATATATACAATATAAATGATCGGGTAGGATTTTTATTCAAGGAAACAATACTACCCCGAAGAAGTTATACAGATCGGAACTCATATAGCTGCCATATAAACTGACCGATCAAAATCAAGAAAACTTCAGTATGTAAAGTTCTCAAACGAAGTTAACATTTGTTTTCTTGTCCTTTTTTGTTGGTTTTATAAATATTTGTATCGCTTACCAGAATTCTTTTTGAATAGAAAGTAAGTCGACACTACCCGTTATAGATATATCTTGTTCCAAATACTCGAAGTTCTGTGGCACAGTTTTCCATACCTTCTATATTTTCTGTTGGAGGGAGTCTAATGACAAGACTCAAATTAATTAAAAAGAATTAAAATTTTTTGACTGCCTTATGATTGATTTACTAAGTATTGTTTGACCATACATTACATTTGAGCACAAGCAAAAAAAAAAAATATGTCATATGATTTTTATTTTATTTTTTTTGTTTTTTTCTTTAATTAAGACGAAAACGCAAACCAATCTGCCATAAAGCGGATAGTGTTTATGCTCCTGAAATTGCCACAGACAATCACGTACAATTTTGTACAACAATCCTGTAAGCACTGCTTTGATTGTTCAGGAGCTAACCAGTACACAAGAAAACTATTTTGAAATATTTCAATAAGACTGGACACAAAAAGAAGCTCGATGTATGGATGTCAGACGAATTAACCCAAAAGACATCTAGAAACAAACTTCTATCTTCGAATCACCGCTGAATGGCAACAAAATCGATTTCTGAGCGGGCGGTTACTGATGTTGAAATGAGTGTCACTTACGACAATGTCATAGAGTTCGGTGTTGTTAGAGACATGAAAAATTACATTTTTATTATTTTTGGCCTTATCAGTAAATTATTTTACTTTATAAAATTAAAAACATATCGATTTGGTTTTTTATTTAACCAAAGAGAAAAAAATTTCCAGAATTTCGAAAAAACCAACAGTTTATTTTTATTAAACATGTAGACCTAAAAAAGTCTTGCTTCTACTTTTTCATGTTTTCAAACTGCGGCACAGTGCGCCAGGTACCCTATTTTTACGGATCAATTGACGGAAGATTTATTCAGTATTTATTTCAATGATTTTTCAGTATTTTATTTTGAATATAATTGCAGTTAGTCACAACAAARTGTTAAAAAAAAATGTACATATAGTTGTAATAAAAATAATGGTTTACTAGTTATGAATATAAAATGAAAGAAAAAAATTCCACAAAATTCTTATTTAATATTTAGCAATGTCGTTACCATCTTTATTCGAACGGTCATCAGCATAGCCTAACCTTCAACAAAATCATTACCATTGCTACCGCTAAATCAACAGCCTGTTCAAGTAAGTTTTGAACATTTTCTTTTGACAACCTTCGCGTGCTTGAAATAATTGGATCGGAAATTAATAAAAGAGTATGCAGAAAACCATGATTTGATTTTTTCGCGATTGCACTCCTTGAATGAAATGCCCAATATTTTTTCAAATCTTTATTTCGAGCTTTTTTTGTTTCCTCCGATAGTTGGCCAATAGGCAAAAAAACGTTGGCAATATTATTGAAATAAATCTATGTATCTGTTTTCGAKGTGAATCTTTTACTTCAAACATATAGTTTTGAGAAGAAGAAGAGCGATGAACAACCACTTACTCATTAGCGATAAACTCTAAAAGTATTTGCCGGACTTATTTCAAATTTTCAGAGAATATTTCTAAGATAACTACGCTTTAAGGGGTTATATGTGTTTTCTCGGGTAAAACACAGCCTTTGTTCAACAATTTTTTTCTCATATAAACAATTAAATGTTTTATTAGATTTTTTTACAAACATACACTGTTAACAAAAAAGTTCTGAAATTTTGAAAAAAAAGAATTTTTAAACTCGGTCATTGCGAGGCCATTTCCGGTGACCCCTCGGAAAAAAGATGCACCCGAGTTGGCAGGATAGCTCCTTACAGGATTAACTAAAATGAAAAAAATTGTTTCAGTTAAAACCTTAACTTAGAACTTGGATGCAGTAAAAGAAATGTGCAAGTTGGATTTTTGGCAAACATTTAAAAAAATATATATATATATTTCAGTGAAAATTTTGCGACAATTTTTTTTTAATTGTTGTAAACGAAAAATATCCTTCGCCTAGTCTTTAAGAATTGTATATAAAATACCTGTGTAAAATTTGATGAAGATCGGTTAAGAAGTTCTCGAGATATCTTGCCAGCCGACTTCAGAAACACAGTTTTGCAAAAAAACCCGTTTAAAGACGTCGCACAAGTTCTCAAGGGTATACCTCCGAAACTACTACTCGGATTAAAGTGAAAACTTAGGACAATATTCTATAAATAGGCCATAAAAAAGTTCGATTTTTTTTAAATCCGTAAATCTATGTAACCTCTTACGCAAATGCTCAAAAAAACTCTAAACGAGAACGTCCACGAAGGGCCAGAAGAGATCAGCGCAAGCGATCAACTCAGGATTGATGGTCAGAAAAATATGTCTATATGTTTTGTGAACTTGACAGGGATCTKCTATGAGCCGTTCTAAAATCAATCCCCGAACTCGTTTACTGTCTGTAATTGTTCCGATTAAAAAAAGTAAAGAAGTGAACAGGTTCTAAATGTCATTCATATTGAAAGTAAAAAACATATTAGAGGAATAGTTACTCCACGTCACTAATTTTAGAGAAAAAAATGTAATCTCTTGGGTTTACTGTAGCTAAAATTGGCTGGAGCGATATCTCTTATACGACGATATTTCAAAGGTACTCTCAAAATATGTAACTTTTTTTTTATAAATTTTATCATATCTGACAACCTCAACGAGAAGACGAAAACTCTGCGAAGTAACACCAAAAAGTGCAAAGGAATAACTTCGAAGCAAAATACATGAGAAGCCAGAGTAACAATCTTGAGCGACGCGGCATAAGTTTTAGCTGAAAATTAAAAAGTTTAAAGGCTTAAAACCAAATTTGTAAGCAGCGAAAACTTTTCAGCACTTCCTGACCAAAAAACCGTAGCGACTGCAGTTGTGGCTGTTGGCGAAAGTGAGGCGGCAGCTGAAATAGCATAAGAAAATGCAAATTGTGTTTTGGGCGAATTTAATGCAATGAAAGCAGACACTTACCGACGCGCAAATCGGAAAACATAACCATTGACACATATACATCTATATATAAACATACGTGTGTATGTGTTTGTATGCGTAAGCAGCTATGCTTATAAAGTCATTGCAAAGGTGAGCGCACATATTTGTAAAGACAATAGTCGCAGTTATATAGCGATGTATGTGTATATGTGTATGATATATATGTAGGTGTGTGTGTTTGTATGCATTTAGGTTTCTGCGCTGCAATTAATTTCATTTCTTTTAGTTGCGAAAACTAAGTAAATGGGAAAAGTTTTTCCGTCAGCAAAAGCTCACAACACCAGCTAGAAGAATAATAAGAGAAGTTGGAGAAAAACGAGAGTATTAAAGAGAAAAGCAACGTATAACTTGGAGTTTTCATGTTACTGTCGAACAAATGTATGCAAATTTTTAGCACCAACATGTGCATGCACACTAACACAGCTATGATGACCCATGAACCCAGTAGGTGAAATGTGGAACAAATTTGCTGAACGAGACGATATGAAAGGAATCCCAAAAAGAACTAAATAAAATGAATGATTATATTTAAGGTCATAATGAAAACGAATTTTTGAGATCGGTCATATAAAGCGAAATAGATAATTTTTCAAATAGAAAAAAGAATCATAAAAATTTTAGTACTCTGTTATTTGATCAAGCTCAAAATGATAACATATTCTTATCCCCAAAAGTGTCCAAATTAAAGTTTTCCTTGTATTATATGTATGTAGAGTAGGTCTCCCCTTCTTTAGYACCACTGTAACGCAGCGTCGTGGAATCACCGATCCTAGTAATGCAATCAGAGAAACATCTTCATATTGTTTACCTTTTTTTTTTGGATATCTATTTACTCTTTTCTACTGATATCTCATTAATACGTTGGCTGTTAGCGTATCACCGGTGATCATGACAAAAATYTACTCAAGGTGCCAAGAAAAAACACACATTGAGTTTTGGTTCTTGCGTGTATCACCGGTGATACATTCATACCTGAGAATAGTTTTTTGTCGTGATCATCGGCTGCCATTGCCAACATTTAAGAAGGTTGGGTTAAGAGCCGATCGAAAGCTCCAAAATGTTTTTATACTTGAAATTTTCTACCCTTGGAAACCTGTGTGAGATTTCGTTTATTTTCGGAGAACCTTTCTGTAAAATAAATGTTAGTTGAAGGTATATTAAGTTTTCCACGAAATTTTAATACCAACAAAGAAAYGTCGCCGGCCGTAACACATAATAATAACATACATATAGTAAATCATCTCTCTGAGAGCTGAGTCAACTTGGACATGGTCGTCTATCTGTCTGTATATAAGCAGGGAGGTATCAGCCTTAAGCTTGGTCATGAAATATCGATTCGAAATATTGCACTTGTCCGTTTCACTTCAAACTGTTTTTCATTTGTCGGAACCGCCGAACTCGGACTATATCATATACATAGCTGCCATATAAACAGACCAATAAGAATCAAATTTTTTTATGGAAAACTTGAGAAAATATATCTTCATGAAATTTGCCGCGAAGCATTATCCATGGCAAACCAACAATCCCTTGATTTTGTCGGATCACTATACAAATAGCTCTCATGCAAACTGAAGGAAAAAAATTAATAATTTAATGGAAAACTTTTTTATTTGACAAGATATCTTTACAATATTAGGCATCGACTAAGATAATCAAGAAAACGGTGCAATTGCTGAAGAAATTTCGCAGATCGAACCACTATAACATATAGTACAGCTACCATATAAACTAAACGACAGGTGATCTTCACGGAATTTGTCTCATTCAGCTCATTGTCTGAGGCAGCACATAATCTTCGAAAAAAATGTTCAGGTCGAACCACTCTTTTATAAAGCAGTCCTACAAACTGACCGTTCAAAATCAAAATTCTTGTACGGAAATATTTCTTTTTTACTTGTGAGATTATTAAAAACTTGGTTCAACCGCAATTACCATCTTTTCTTGCTTTAAGCACATTCTCGTTTGAGCTTTCAGTAACTGTCTTTTCATTTACATTAAATCAACCGCTGAGCTCCCTCTGATKAACCGACTGACTGTTTATAGCGTAGTGCTGAATTTAAATAACAATTGAAGAATAAAGCAAGCATTTACAGTCGGTCTTTTTTGTACGACAATGATGAAAGCTTGACTCGCTCCTTGGTTCCATTTTGACAACTTAGAATCCCGCTAAAATTGATTACTGCTCACTTGTCATAATACAGCAAGGAAGAGTACAAGACGAGTATATTGTTTGCTGGTGACTTCAGAATACTGTGCTATGCTCTCTCCATTTTTTTTTTTTTCAAGATCAATATTTGTAGTATATGTTATTGTTAAAGAATGTTTGCACTCCGAGGATATTATCTTGAATCACTTGAGGATATTTCCAAGTGCTATGATGACTGGAAAATTCGTTTGCATAAGTGTATTGCAGGGAATGGATTAATTTGGCGGAAATGAAGTGGACAAAATTCACCTTTCAATTTGATCACATATATATATTCGATATATATACATATATATTGAGAATATTCTCCGAAAGCTTAGCTTTATTCGGATTTTTTCAAATATATTATAATCAATTTGTGATAATCTTGAACAGAGCCTTTTCTCCCTTTTTTCTAGAAACACTGTTTACAATGTTGTTGATACTAATTTCTTTGAAATGTCTGAATAGATCGATTACATAGATCATACGCCCCACCTAGTTATATTCGCTCGGTAATGATTACAAATATAAGATTTTCACAATAAATTTTTCACTCTGCATTGAAATTTTTTATCGAAAATCACAATTATGATTTGTGTTTAGTTCATTAGCTGTATTAATCTTAATAATGTTATTACTTTACTGGATTTGAATTTGAGTTAGTTTTAAGCAGCAACTTTCCCAGCAACAGAGACCGTTTGCAAAAATTCTCCTGGAGATTGATTTCCAGATCAAAGGACTCCAAAATTTTTCAATTTAAATCGCCGAATATTGAAAAACATTAAATTCTGTAAAAATACATTAGTTAATAAAATTTATTAAATAAAATGCCTACCCAAAAATAAAATTAGAAAAAATCGCGTTTTTTTTTTTTTTTACTCACAAGTTTTTATGAAATCTTACTTGTCGCTTGAATCCTCTACTGAGATCGTTTATATATTATATTATTTTGGATAAGGTGAGGTGTTAAATCTTAAATTATGAATAAATCAATGACATACCGAAAAACTGGCCAAGTTTCGAGCTAACCTTCAGGCGATTTAACCGTTGTTATTTACCTTTTGCAAGTATAGAATCAGAATAAAATGATGGGTATAAGAAGAAAGGAACTACTAGACGTTTATACTTCTGACTTTAAAAGAAAGTTTTGTATCTGGTCCGACATTGGCGAGGCAAGACATGACTTTTATTAATTATATAGCTAAATGTGGAGGATTCGAGCTAATCAAATTTAGTTTCAGTTGTCTTTATTTTTCATAAGAAAAAATATTTTTTATTCAACACTTTTTCTCAATATCTCCGTTACTCTTTTATATGTAGCATTTTCATTTTCCCAAAAATAAACCGCCAAAATTAATTTTTTTGGACTTTGTGAGTACTTCCCCTCTTAAGAAGTTTTATACAGTCAAAAGGCCGAAAAATGCGAATTTTCCATAATTGTTTCTCAAAAGACTTTATTGATACAAAAWTTTGCACACATATTATGGCATCATTTAATCGTATTACAAATTTTAGTATTAGTAAAAATATTTTTTGGAAAGGATCTACAGCTTATATCCGGGAGCTCCTCTCAAAAAAAAAAAAACAAAAAAAAAACATTTTGCGATGTCCGCTATATCCCGCTACTAAATCCTCTGAAATTAGACAAAAAACAAAAAAAAAAAACATTTTGCGATGTCCGCTATATCCCGCTACTAAATCCTCTGAAATTAGACAAAAAACAAAAAAAAAACAGATTTGGTTAAAGTAATACTCTAGTAATTAATTGGAGGTATAAGCAAATCAAAAATGGCTTTTTCTACAAAAAAAATTGGATTTTGACCAAAATTCTGACTTTTAATTTTTTATAAAAATAAATATATTTTTTTCATAATTTCATATCATCATTACTTCTGGCCAGTAATGCGACCACATTTATGTTTAAAGCCGCTAAACCAGCACCATTCAAACTACAATACGGTCTCCCACTGGGTATGCACTGGGGCACCATGTCGTATGAGCAACAAACAAATACTCCAATGCACATGTGTGTATATATTATGTTTTTACATATATGGAGCTRGTATTTGTGTCGCTCCATCAAGAAATTGCGTTTTCACAGAAAGTGAGAAAATTATTGCTCTTGTTATTKTTGTTCTCTGTGATTATTGCAGTTTGCCGGTTGTTGTTCTTRCCAACGTGCCGCATATAAATGCAAGCGATTTTATTTTGCAGCAATGCATGTTTTTTGTGGCGCCAAGTTTTGAATGGTAATTGAATTTCGAGGATTTTGTAGCGCTCACGCGCCCAAAATTTTCCCACACAACATGCAGATACACAAACAGGGTTTATTGATATGTGTACCAGATACACGGCACACACACAGACACATAGGCAMGTGTGGTGCATGCAGCAAAGCGCTTGTAAATGCAAGCGAATGGCTGTTGTTGTGGAAAGTTTTGATTTTTATGTTTGCGTGTTGATTTGTTTTCGAAGTGCGCACGTGCGTGCGTGTGTCTCATGAATTTATATCCACACAAACATATTCGTGTGCACATGCTTTAACATCTTTCTCTYCGCATTTATTCTTGCTTGTTTATGTTCGCGTGCACACATGCAAATCCTGAAAATGTCAGCTGAAATGGAATTTAAATTGCACTCTAAACTCTATTGGCCAACAACATGTGGCAGGGATATACTATATTTTCATAGCTTACATGCAACTTGTTTTGAGTAGTTTACATATTTACTCTAYATAAATATACATAAACTATGTGCCTTTTTTCAAGAAATGCAATTGCAAAATACATTTCGGCGGTTTCGCTGGAAATGAAAATATAAAATGGATAGTGTGGCAATCGCTTTCGTATRCAAAAAATTGAATTTTTATATTTTTCCAAAGCTAATGCATAAATTCATGTTTATGTATATATTAGAATTTCCATATTAACAAAGCAGTTTTGTTTTCTTCGTAAATTAAAAAGCCAAAAATAAGTTTTGGCTATAAGTATATAAGGTAAATTATAAAGTTACAATAAAGAAATAAATTTATTTAAAGAATTAAATATAAGTCATAGTTTTTTGCTGATACCACATTTGAATGCACTCTTGTGATAAAAAAATGTTTGACTTATATGACGATCTTGGAGATAAATAGTATATAAAATATACAACGTTGACTACGAGATTAGAAGTTAATTATTATAATACCAAATTACTCCAAATTAAATATTTTGAACAACGCAGGCACTTTCTGCAAGTAAAACCACAACAAAACTCTCACTACGTAGATAAGGGTAAATAATTCTCGAAAAAGAAGCTMATAATAAATTAAAAGTCATCTTTTTTTTCAGGTGTTAAACGGTAAGACATAAATGCCAATTAATACTTAGTGTAGGTCTGGCTAATAAAACTATATAGAAAAGGTTAAAGGATTTATTATATAGAAATCGTGCCTACCAACTGTTGAAATTACAACTGCTTGAGTTAGTTGAARTAAAACTAGGTGGTAAATATTAATAAATTGAAGTGAAAAATTAGGCTCTATTATATCTGAATATAACTGAATAGTGAAGTTGGTTTAATTTTAATAAAAATATTGGTCTTGGAAAATCAAATGAAAACTTTTTCTCTATTTGAAAAGCGGTAACCAGCTTCTAATTTAAAAAAAAAATCTTAACTCGATTTCACAATAAAACGCACATCGACAAATAATAAAAGGCACATATCGTTATTCGTCAAAATTTCCAATACTGCCAACCTACAGAAAAATTTATGGAATTCCCTGGGCATAACTTTTGAATTTCTCTCAACTGAGTTGTCATGATTAAGGTGGGGTTACAAACTGTAATACTGAGTTTGAATATGAGAGTTCGATAGACATTTCTGGTAAGGATTCGACTGCCCCCTGAACTTGAGGGCCCCTCATCACTTCCCCGTCTAGATCCTAGGTAGCTACGCCACTGTTTCAGTTGCTAATCGACCGGTCCAAAATATTAAATTATCTGCTCATGGTAGTGTTCTCTCTATAAATCCATTAATTGATGCGATGTGTGGGAAGTGACACCTCTTGTTGATACCAAATGTGCCTGAGATCAGGGGTTTCAATTTCAGGCATCAAATAGTCGGTTATAAACCGAGGATTCCACCGACCCACAAACCATTCAATATCTTTACTTTTTTTTTTTTTGCGAAATGGCAGCTTTTGATTCTCGTCAGGTTGATCTTCGCCGGAAATGCGGTAATGTGGTTGGCTTGTTCACATACTCATTAAACCAGAATTGGATCTCATTGCTGAACAAAATTTGGTCTATTATCCATTAGTGAATGCTCGGTCTGAAAATAGGTGGTGGCATTGCTAATACTATGCTCAGTAGGCCGATTATGTTGACGGAAAGTTGAGCTAAGTGCGCGAAACACATTCTTTACAGAACGTGAATTTTCGTAATAAATTTGAACGATTTTTAAACGTTATTCAAGCGTAAATCTACCCACTATGATATGCCACTCATCTCTGAATAATCGARAGACCTTTCTTGGGTTTTTTATTAAATTTTTCTGAAACTTGATCACGTAGTTAGAACCTCGTCCTTAGTAAATAATACATACTGCTTTATTTTAGTTACATACCTTTGTTTCTTTGAGTTTTCGGCATTATTCTATAATGCAGACGGTTTATTTTTTTTATTGTATAGTTTTGTCTCATGAATCTTTTTCGGATCGATCTTGCTGAAAGCGGTATAGAATTTTACCATAAAATCTCTCCTCCTTAGCTGAAACCTGCAATCAAACTAATAAAAGTGATCTCGGAAATTATTGGCGTCTTTGTTCACTGTTCTGTTATGTTCACTGCTTTCAAAATGTTGATAATATTGCTTCTGCCTGTTCCAACGCAACCGCTCTTTGCAATTTAAGGCATATGATCTTTTTTAATTGAGCTAAATCAATAATGGTTTCTGTAAACTMTTTACAATTGATGCGATGTGATCTAGCAGATCTTGAAGTGTRACTGAAAACCAAAAAAGTACTCTTTTGCTTCCAACGAAAAAAGGAATTATTTCCAAATATTATGGTGACTTTAACTATTTCAGTGAAAACCACCCGCTATCTCTTTACAAGCACTACTATTTTGGATTTTTTGTTTTATTTGAATATTTTTGAGAACAACTTGAAAATCATATTTTCAAGAATATTAGTAATATAAAGATTGAAGAAGAATAAGTTTCTCTTATAATGTACATAATTCGTGTTTTTGGGACTAAAAAGCATTTTTGACTTACCTCAATATACAAAACTGCATTTAGCAACAATATATAACGGAAGCAAAAGATCGCCGCTAGCAAAAGCATACGATTTAATAAAGGCGCTAAGTGTGAAGGAACTTGGAATTATATGAATTATTAAAATTTGCATGTTGMTTTTTGTCGAATTTTTCATACAAACACTTCTGAAGTTATAATAGTTAAAAGTATGTTGGCTGACACGAAGTTCTAGATTACCAGATTACTTCAGATTATTTCAACTTAATGTTCGAAATAATTGAATAAAATTGTACGAAATTGCTTTAGTATACACACAGAATTGGAAATTCCTTTTCCACCTATTTAAAACAAATATGGGACCTGATTTTTCATGTTGTAAATACTGCGTTTTGTAAGAAAGGAGTAGAGTTGGTCTTGCTGGTGAGTTTCCGGACACTGACCTATAAAATAAACCATTAAGGATTGATAAGCTCACGTGGTGAAATAAATATATAGCACGCAGTGGACAGCCAAGTGACGTTGTTACTGACGAAAACGACGAGTTGAAGATGCAAAGCAGTGTTAAGAGACATTCAAAAGTAATAAACACGAGTCTTTCCATCGGTCTTGCGACAATGTCTAAAACATGGTTCTATTATTTCACTCCGAAGTSCAGTCGACAGTCATCCGAGWCAATTTCACRCGATAAACCCGCTCCAAAGTGTGGAAAAATTCAACAGTCGGTTGGCAAGGTTATAGCGACTGTMATTTGGGATACAAATTGAAATTTTTGTTCAATACTTTTAAATGGGAAGGGCCATCAACAGCATTATTACAAAGCATTATTTGGTAATTTGAAAGATTCTCTCAAAAAAAGTAAACGCAATTGAAGAAATAGCAAATGCTGTTTCAGCAAGCCATCAGTACATCGTGTCATCGAAAATCCATTCATTGGGCTTTGAATTGGTTTTCCGTTCAACGTTCTCTTCAGTTCTGGTCCTTAGCGACTACTTTCTGTTCTCAGAACTGGGAAAAGTATTTGTCGAATGAGTAGGTGAGACCTATTTTGAAGCAAAGGGAAAATCGTATAATGAAAATGGTCTCGAAAAATTGAAGGATCGCTATAGGAAAAGGAACTATGTAGAAAGAAAAATTTATTTTACCAATAATTTTTTACTATTGGTAAGCCGGGTCCTTTCGATTGKCCTGTTATTGGCATGAATTGGATAAACTCAAATCATATCAAACTTTAAAGTCAAGCTTACAGCATAGTTAAAAGAAAGACGCGAACTGTTTAAGCCCATTGTTACAGTAATATCATTCGATGGATTTCTCATCTCAATCACAACAACTTTATTAAACTTAACTTAATGGGAATACTGTTCTTCTCCAACGTATCTTTAACCGCACGCTTTTGTAATTAACCTTTCTTATTTACATAACTTTTTCTGTACTTCCAGACGTCCCGGACATTGTTTGCCAGGAGTACGCCGTACCACATATGCAGGACCTACTGCCCACAAGCACACAAAAGTCCAATTCCTTATACGGCGCCAGCATGGGCGCTGGTGGCGGYGGTAGCAGCAACTATAGCACCAGTGCACGCAACACACTCAACAGCATGTTTCAATCGAAATTGTCGACCGCTAGTCAAAAATTACAACAACAACAACATCAACATTCATATCAGTCACAACTGACGCCACCACCACCACCGCCGCCGGCACCCAACTCGGCAACAACAAGCACACACTGCCCGCCACCAATACCGCCCYTACCGCCATTATTRGGCAAYGCCAGCAGTAATGAGAAATACTATGCAACCACAGCGATTTGCAAAGCAAATGCCGCCACAAATGCCTCGCATGGCATTGGCGGTGGTGCGGTCGGTGGTGTGAGCACAAATGCTGGTGCTTGCAATACATTACCCAATGGTAGCATTGGTGGCGGTAGCGGCAGTCTCGCCTCTACAACGGCCAGTCTGGCATCCAGCTCGACAACGCCAACGGGCGGCGGTTATGGTTATGCGAGYTCTGCCGCTACTTTAGCTGCTGTTAAACCGCATCATTACAATCTGGACATGAGTGGAAATGGCCTGACTGGCCACGCCATCGTCGATGTTAACGAAGAGCTGGCTAATTTTCAAGTGCARGAGTTTCCGCGACAATCGTTGGTGATAGTGGAGAAATTGGGCTGTGGCGTTTTCGGTGAGCTACACTTATGCGAAACGAAGGGGATGAGGTGAGTGAGAATAAAATTAAATTGATGCTTAAAGACGAATATGCAACAATAATTAGACTAAGACCTAAATTGACATGAGCAATTGTTTAATATTGCTTTAAAATTTTAGAAAAACACCAAAATTATCGACACGCCTAATTCGATATCATGATCCGTATCGTCAGAWTCAAAATCTGCAAAATGAGTCATTATTCGCGAAATCATTAAATTAAATYAGATTAAAAAGTCGATCCTGAMAGAGATCTCACTTGAACAGCTAAGAACGTCGATCCGTTGAGGTGCCTGAATATATCCATATACTGGATTATAAGACCATGACAAATCGACAATGCGCTTTGAGCCTCCCACCAAGATTGTTGAGACGACTAATGTCAGTTTAGACTTCTGGTTTGCCAAAGGTAGAACTTCCAAGGTGTTACAGCATCAGCCGTGCAAAGACTAGACAATGGAGGAGAAAGTGCCTAGAKGTTTCCACCTCAACCGCGTCCATACAGTTTTAATCACTAGGATCCGACAAGATTTTTAGTTTTACAGCAGATTCCTATTGAACAGTGTCCAGTAACTATTTGACTCCTACAATTGCGGTAAGATTAACTTTGCTCGATGCAGGTAGTTCAGTAGATCTCCATCATTCTACACTACACCAAAATGATCTCGCCRTCGTAAAGGCAACCAGCGCCTCCTAAGCGCATGCATGTTCGACTGGTTCAGTGGTAGAACGCAATATACCGTTGAAGATCTAACTCGTTCTCAATACAATGTGAGCTTGGCAAGCGTGTCCTCTCAGGCACCCACACGGATCTGGTGATAAAGGAAATTAATGCTATTTCCAGTGACGACAAAAACTACTTCATTACCTTTGTAAAACCTATTTGTATTACCTATAKAATGCTCACTTCGTTGAAGGAAGCGGTACGCCTACGGCCACCTTCTGCCTGAAAACACTACGGTAGMATAAAGCTTAAATTGACAATGAGTTTCCTTCAGAAAACTCGCCTTTCAATCTTCTCTCTTAGCCTAGACACATCCAWGAAAAGTCTCACTACGCCTCTTCTCCAGCGATCTCTCCCATTTAYATCTTCTTCGTCGGTATGTGCACAGAAAAAAAGCCGCCACGAGTGGTTTCTACGACACTGTGGTCGAAGTTTTCAGGAACGCAGTTGAAGGAGGAGATAAATTCGACGTGTTCTTATTCGGATCTCTTCATATAACWAACCTACCTAAGTCTTAAGCCATATCTCCCATCGTCAAAAT